>NC_056745.1:856624822-856627322 GCF_019279795.1 Protopterus annectens
CTGTAGTCATGTAGTCCGATGCAATAGGCATCACAAGGTAATATTGTGGTCCTCGCTCACACCCAGAGATGTGAATAACAGATGCAAGCACCAATGTGGGTGCATTTGCAAGTGTGGGAGCGAGTGGGTGTAAGCGTGTTTGGCTACCAGTATGCGACTATTGCACTGGTAAAGCAATGTAGAGGCTAACCGAGTGTAGAGGCTGTAACCAGAGGTCAGCAGTGTCAAACACCATGCAAACCCATGCACACCCACTCCCAACTGCTTTAATGTGCTTACTCCCTCCGTATCCAATGGGCTTGTTCTGCCCTGCAACCAACTAAACGTCCTTTGCAAGGGTCGGAACCAGGACCCTGCGCACACAGCTAATGTGTATTACCAATATGCCATGGCAGATATACAGGCAACGGACAGTACCACAAACATATCATACAGTGCAGACATTCAACAGTATAGGAATGTATCCCATCATGTAGATGTACATGTGAGTGTTTATGTCCAGCATATAGGTACATACATATATAGAGATGTATCAGGAACATACCATGTGGCAACAAAGCATTACAAATGAATGAAATGGGAAACACCAGCGACACCTGTATTATGTAGTGGTGTTGCTCTATGTGATCACAAGACTCCCTCAGACAGACATGTGTCAGTCATACATGCAAATAGTTGTACATTGGCAGTATACATCACTCTGTTCATGTAATGTACATTAACACAACAGTACCTGTCCAATAATTATGTGTGAACAGTACTCTTGCAAGGTGCTGTGTGCAACATCATCATCATGATAAAGGTAAATGGGGTAACCATAGAGGGATCGGTAGTGTTTTGTGTACAATGGGGTCATCCTCCTCACGTGTACCTGGACCATGTAAGAGTGATGTGCATACCAGGATCGTGCGCCTGAGGGACAGGGGTGAGGATAACAGTAGTATGTTATGATGCATATTACAAGGATTTCATGTGTCTAGTGGGTACGTGTGTGTAGTGGACAGCTATGTATAGGGCAGATGGTGTCCTAGGAGCCAAATGACCTTATGTGTCCGTAGGTGAGGGTCAGATGTTGGGGAAGGAGTGTAGGTATGGCCGTGGAGGATAAGTAGGATCACAGAAAAGACAGCATACAGGGTTGGTATATAACACATGTGGGGGGGATACACCCTGGATGGGGATGGGTCTTCGGCATTCAAAAGCCCATGGGAACAGGGGGACAGAGGTCCCCAGCCATGGGCAACTGCCACTGCACCTACACAGCTGCAAAGGAGGCAGTGCTGGGGGATGTCCAGAAGGGGCAGAATTACCCTGTAAATGTGACACTCCATCCTTGAACTGATGTATCTGGCTTCGTAACCCTTTAGGGAGCCACCAACGCAACATGTCCAGGACCACACGATAGCAGATATGTACCTGTCTGGTCCCGCTCCCACAACATGCTCCATCCTCAGTGGTGGTACCACCAGAAGGTGGTGCAGAGCCAACAGAGGTTGATGTCTATGGCTGGGCCTCATATGTGCTAGTGCCCGCTGTCATGGTCAGCTGAAGTGGGACAGGAGGTTCTGCGGACCTCCCAACCCATTCAGCCTATGGTGTTGCATTTTAAACCCACATATGGCTTAGTGATAGACAACAGCATACAGGATTACCTATGACAGTATGCATAGCTATCACCAGCAACCCAACATAACAGATGGTATACATTTGCAGAGGGAGCACAACACATGCATATATACCACATGCCAACTGTAGAATGTGTAGTAGATGTGTGACTGCAGCTATGAAGAGTTGTCCATCATTGGCTTGTCACTGGGCATCCCACACAGTTACAGTCATACCACTGTCTTATGTAACACACGTCCAGTCAGGGATGCGATGGCAGTAATGCATACCCATCATCATGTACTGTCTGCAATCCTCACACTATACTTCTGCTGTGCACATATGTGTGTTCAGTGTATAACACAGGAAACAAATGGTTGCACACACTGACCAGTTCACAGATGGCCCTGCAGATGGGGGTCCCTCATGAACAGAGTACTGTCATGTCTGTATTATAACATGCAGAATAGCCATTACCACACACATGTTAAACAGGCAGTAGTCTCAATGCAGCATAGCTACACGTACATGCTGTAGTCATGTGTGGCACATCACCCTCCTGTCGTTAGGCTATTTCCCACTGTGGAAAATGATTGATGTATATCCAGATATCATCTGTGATGCCGTGTCAGAACACCACATCCAGGTACCACTCACAGTGACTGTCATGGCCAGATAATAATATGTTTCCCTAGATAGTGTACTGTGTTTATCCTGGGGATGGCTATGGGAACACCATCACAGCTGTACCACATGCAATCAGCTAGAGGAGGACTGCAATAGGTGCAGGGGCCATCACCTGACCATTTCCATCTCTTACAATAAACATGCTGCTGCTGTGCAGGTGTACACCTTCACATCCACCAGAGAGTACGTGGGTGGGATAGGCAATGTA
>NC_056745.1:856632322-856667322 GCF_019279795.1 Protopterus annectens
AATGCCACAGTGTGTGTATGTAGGGCTGACTGGACCCTGGGGTGAGGATGTATGTTACCATACTGAACTGATAAGACCCCACACCCATTCACATGATGCATTCTACTATCCGTGTTGATGTTCTCGATCTTAGGCCGTACTGACTACCTGTACATGTGTATTTTCTGTGGCACATCACATAGGTGCACAGTACTGTAATGATGATTTGCACATAGGCAAGGGTCCTCACCTCACCAGTAGCAACTGTGTGTGAGTGTGTGTTACTGTGTCGATGAATCTGTGAGTGTGTGGGTGTGTTACTGTGTCACTGAATACATGTGTGTCAATACCTGAGTGTGTGGGTGCAGTTGCGTGTTGGCATCCTGTCATGGGAATGTATATTACTGATTCCCAATGAGGCATCACACTTCTCAGTGGCTTCTACCCTTGTAATCAGCTAGACCACTCTCTTACCTCACCACTCCATGTAACTGTACTTGGGATGTCACCCTTTATGGATGTCACGTCTGTAGCCACAGTAGCTTAATACACAGCTATCATGCTCTTGGATCAGTAGACATTTTTGGAACGTGGGACATTCTCACTGTTATACCTGTGAGAAGTCCACATTGACATATGGGACACTAACTGCACAGGGTGTTAATGTTTGCTGGAGGCCTAGACTGCACTGTTGTTACACAAGACACATACTGTTAACAGTATTGTACACCTGTACTACATGGTATATCTGCTCACTGTCAACAGTCCTCAACAGTTGTAAACTACACATATCAACCTAGTCTGTTCACCCTGTAAATCAGACCATATGAGCATGTCCCTGGACTGATGGTGTGGATGTCAGGGATGTGGCACAGGCATCATCATATGCACAGGGTGATAATGTTTGCCAGAGGCCTAGACTGCACCATTGGATAACATCATGTGTGTGGGTTAGGGCCTTTGATCTAATTGGGCGTGTGTGGATGTTATGTATGTGTGTGTTGCGGTGCTCTACATATGTTTCCAGTGAGTGTGTGTGTGTGTGTGTGTGTGTGTGTGTGTGTGTGTGTGTGTGTGTGTGCACAGTTCTGCCATGTGTCTGGCCTACACAGGGGTATTATTGACAGCTGCAGACTGTATAGATGAGGTTTTACAGTTCACGGTGTCCGGCCATGGACATGTGACCTGTGCCTGCCAGGGGTTGCATGGGCACTACCAGGCAGAGGTGCAGATTGGGTACTGTCTGATGTCACTTGTCCACTGGAACCATGTCCCTGTTGGGACCATCCTGGGCCATGTGCACATGGCCTGCTGTGTCGTGGTGTGGACAGCACAGCACCAGATGCACTGCTGCTGCTACCGCCACTATGGAAGCGGACATGTGAGGTAGCTCGTACACGTAGACCTGAAACAGATGATGTAGCAGGCCTACGTCCACATGCCAGATGCCTCACTCCTACCAGATGTTCCAACACAGACAGCTCACACTTGCGGATTGTCGTGCCATGGTCAAGGACTCTAACCATGTCACCCAACTGTCTATCAAAAGCTTCAGAAATCTACTGTTGAGCATTCACCATTGCCTGGATGTTGTTGTTTAAAGAACGGACAGCAGCCCTCTGTAGCCTCTGATCTTCTTTGTTGCACTGTTCAGCACATGCCTGTGCCTCCATTACAGCCAGAAACATGCATCTGGTGACACCAGCTGCTGCGCTCTGTCTTGCAGGAGCATGTTGGCCAGAGGTCCTCCTATGAGCAGTACTGGTCACGTGCCTTTGTGGGGCACCACCAGTCATTTGGCTGACACCATGGTGTGCAGGCACATCTTCCATAGCCCCCACACTTTCATCTTCCAAGCTACCACGCGCCAACTGTCCTTCCTCTATGGCCACTGGTGATGGGATATGTGCAGGCATGGGATTTGTGTGTGGGGATGAGGGGGATATAGATGGAATGGCAACCAATGGCACAGTTTCAGCCCCTGACAACTCTGCCTGTGACTCAATCATATGCTCATCATCACTGCTAGAGTCTGTAGGGACACTAACATCAGATGTATCACAGGAGGGCAATGCACCTACATCACCTGTGAGGGCAGACAAGAACTGTACATTACAATCTATACAATAGACACACACACAGACACACACACACATGTGATATGACAGAAGGCATGCAACATGCATGTGATACAGCAGATGGCATGCACTGCAGACAATAATAGTGGTAGTTATCATACATCCCTGGGTTGCACACAACAGCATGCATGTGTCACAGCAGACAGCATGCAAATTACACAATCATAGTAGTAGTTAGTTTACATCCCTGTGTTACACCATGTAGACCAGCACAGATTAACAGTACACCTGCCTGATGTGTGGCATATGACCTTGACAATCACATGTAGTATGACATATGATCTGCTGACGTGTGCAATTGCATGCATACATGTTTAACACAATGGTGTCCTGTCAAATATACAGTGGGGCAATGGTGTCCCAATGCAGTGATGTCTGTCCGCCCTACAGATATACCGCACATTTAGCTGATGTTCATGGCCATTGCAGGGAATCATGAGGCATCTCTATTGCTATACAGTGTGAGTTACAAACAGAGTTCATAGCCATGGCTGTGTTCAGATACAATACATATATACTGTGGAATGTGACCCACGTCACTGAGGTGTATACACACTAAACCATGATGTGGAAGTTGTGACACAGTTCACTGATGGGTATACGGAAGACACCCCTGCACATCTGCAACCATATTGCTGCTGCCTGGCAACTATGGCCAGACATGCCAAACACATTGGTACACCATGTCCCACATGACATCTGTGTACCACACACATGAGGAGCAAGTATGACATTCTGACACCAGCAAGGGGAATGTACTGTATCTGTGGGCTGATGTGGATACTCTACAGGTGACTGCTGTTATGTTGTGACACCCTCAAGATGTTCAACACATCTTATGTGGTGGATTGATGTTACGACTACACAAGATGTGCACAGGCCTGTAGGCTGTCTAGTGTTCCACATCTACAATATGACCATTACACAAAGGCCATAGTTGGACCATGTGTAGCCATTGTACGGCAGGGTGTACACATAAGCACATCACGTCTACTGTGTGTGTTGCTCCATGTCTCCGGCCATCCTCCATGCCTGCGTGTGTACATGTGTTGGCCAAATTATTGTGACGAGCATCCATTTCACATGTCTGTGTTGTCCCATATGACATATATGCTCCACTGATGACAGGGTTATGCAGATAAAGGGTGGTATGTGGGATATATTTTCAGGTTAGATAGGCAGTGTTGCAGCCAGGCCACTAGATGTCATGGACATGTCAAGATAGCCCATCACATTGTGTGACATTCATAGCAGGGCTATGATCCACACCAGTGAATCCTGTGGGCTGGCCATACTCCAGCCCACCATGTAGTACTGTTTGTATTCACCACAAGTGTAGTTCTGATCTGTAGTACATGTCCCTACAGTGAACAGCACCTCCACCATTGTATGCACAGCTGTCCACAAATCTGGCAATAACAGTTTGTGAGGATTCATGTAGGTGAGATGATTCGCATAGTTTGCAAGTGTTGCACATGGGTAGTCATTGTGATGCATTGCAAGTCCAACCTGTATATTGTGACAGGACCATACATTATGTGTACATGTTGTAAATGGCCACATGGCAGATAGATTTGTGCATTATGATTCCTGATAAATAATAACAGTCTCACCTGCAACAGGCTGCTGTCACAACAGAACACCAGAAGTACCTAAAGAGGAGTGACACAGCAGTATGAGCATAATCCATGCCTGTATAACGGCTACAGAGTGCAATGTGCATAACACATACACCTTTACATTAGACTATACTATGGTGTATGCACATGTGTGCATACACAGAGTAGCATGCTATAGTATGCGGTATGTGTGTATACATGCCTTGCATATGATGTTACATTACATATTGTACAGTGACACATGCAACTATATGGGATATAGTTGTTATAGGTGCAGTACTGATTTACCAGGCAACTCCAGGCTCAGTGGTTGAGAGACACCCACCTCCACAATACTGGCTGAGGCTTGTGGATGTGGTTCTGCAGGTGTCCCCAGGTTGGCCAGTAGGTGTGAGTGGGGGCTGGGTTGGTGGTCCACCACCTGTTGCACCTTGTTCCCTGGTGATTGCATTTGCACGCTGTTTCACCTGTCTAATGAGGTCTGTAAAGTGTCTGCGCACCTGCTGGTATGTGCGGTTGTGGTCACCAACATCATTAACCCTCCTGTGAAGTTCCATCCACAGGGCATCCCGCTGCTGTGCATCCTGTGGCAAATGGCTGAACAGGATATCATGATTGTCGAGTATGTATGGAATGAGGGCCTCATCCTCCAAGCGGGTAAAAGGGGGTAGCCTTGCACACGGCATACCTGGAAGACATAATGATGGAGACAGGTCAGAGTAACTCACAGAGACATACAGAGCTACAGCTGAACATACATGTGTATCACATTTATTAGGTTTAAATAGATGTATTTGCAAACCTACATGACACTGACATGTTTTTGTCACACACGTGATGCTCAATGTTGAGTGGATATTATCACCATATATGTGTGTGTGTGTGTGTGTGTGTGTGTGTGTGTGTGTGTGTGTGACCTGATTACATTGTTCATACTCCATCTGGATGCTGTCTTGATGTGGGCATGTCTGTTTGCCTGTACTGGTGTCCCTACCTATCAGCACATGGCTGGATGTATCCACATTAATGCAGTAGACCCTGATGCTGTGTATATGTCACATATAAGGACTTACACTGCCTTAACACACATGACCTGTTACTCTGCAGACTTGCTCATATAAGGTTTTACATGTATGTGTTCTGCCATATACATCTACATGGCACTGTACAGCAATTCAACATCCTGCCATGTATCACCTGTGTTGCACATGTGATACACATGGGACACTGGCTAGCCAGATGGTATTTGCAGGGATGGATATCAGCTATAGCATGTACAGTCAAAGTCAACTAGTGGGCTATATGCCATGGGCCATGTATGAATCTAGGATGAAAGGTTACCTGGCAGTAGCCGACAGGTGGGTCTGTGGGGCCAGGTGGAGCAGTGCCACATTACTGATCCACAGGGTTAATGATACATTTACCATGTGGTCATCACACCATGTCTGAGAGGGGAGCGATGTGCAGCTTTGATGGACAGGAATGCATAGTATGGCAGGACTATGTAAAGTGTATGGGACAAGGATTTGTCCAGCATGTGGAAGGTGGATGTCCATGAAGTATGTGTTCGAGATCAGGATGGGTACATGTAGCTTGTCCAACATCACTGGGTTGGACATGGATTTATTCAGGGTATGCATCATGCTACATAGTGGAGATGGGGAATGGGAAGGCTGGTGTAGGCCATCTGCACATGGCCAATACCCCTTAAAGGAAATATGTGATCTGATATGGGTCACTTGAGTGTTGTGTATGGCTGGACAATGATCTCTAAATTCATGGATGGCACCCTGTCATTATTAGGGTTGCCACATATGACTACCCGACAAGTGTGGTGACGTAGCTATCACAGGAAAGACAACTGCCCAGCTGCATCCCTTACACACAAGTGTCCATTATGTTGACCACTGCCTAGGTGATAGTTCATGGGTGCAGGGTTATTAATATAGGGGGTGACAATGCAATATGTAGCTGTCAGATTCTGGCCATATGTCACACACACCTCACCCACAAAGCCCCTTCTGTATGTTGTCCACAACACTCCTGAGTCAGTTATTGCTCCTAGGTCATAATCATTCGCATACTTCAATAGGCAGATGTCTTCTGTTTGTCTGTGAAGTATGAACTACAATGAGGGAGAATAAAATTCATTAACCCTGACATACTGTAGCTGCCACTGGTGTGATGAGCATGTATTATTCAGACACCTTCTGTAGTGTTGGTTCTGCCAGCAGTCCCATTGCAAAACATTCCTGTATATAGGAATGTACATCTAGTGTACCGAGTGTAGGTGGTACACAGTATGGGTGATGATGTCCTATGACCTGGCAAGGTTATAATATGCAGTGTGACATCAACCTTACTGTCATCTACATCTGTACTGCTGACATCAGTTATTTGATCAAGGTTCATGGCCTTCCAGACCAGAGTCAGCAGGGTAGTAGTGCAGTACTTCTCATTATCAGTGGTGTCTCCCCCTTTGTGGGTTGTGATATCTGTTGGTGTGCACCATTCAGTGTGTACACAACCTGACATGGAGCTATGTTTTACATGATGTGTATGTGGAGACCATCTTGTTTTGCCATATGTGTATGATACAACCTGTGATGTGGACAGGTCCCATGCAGCCTGAGTGCAGCTTGTACATGCATAGTTGTGGGTACAGGGGCCCTGTGGTGTACATGGATATATGCTTGTGTACCTGTTGGGGGGGGTTATGTTATCCAAGACCCTATCTGGATTGCTTATTCATGCTCAGCACTTGTTCAGAGCTTGTAAGCACCACGTAAGCTAATAATTACTTTAGCACTCAATCTTCCTCATTACCTAGAGGTAAACAGGTTTTGTACATACTTTTCTCACTTGCTTAGAGTAAAATAGCTCTTGTACTTTCTAAAAACGTTACCTTTAGATAATGCTGTTGCCCACTCAACCTTCTTAAACCTTCTTGACTACCATGCTCCTTTACATACTAAGAGAATAAAAATCAAAACTGCCCCTTGGCTAACCAAAAATACTCTAGTAACTATGCAATGCAGAGATAAAATCTGGGCACTTTACCAGAAAAATAAATCTCCCCTCATTCATAACGAATATGAAACACTTAGAAATAAAGTAAAAAAAGCTTATTATCACTGAACGACAAAATTACTTCTCCATACTCCAAAACAGCAATAAAACAAACCCTCAGAAATTCTGGAAAGGAGTCGCTACCCTTATCAATCCTGGCAAAATAGACAACCCCAGCCCAGACACCAATGCCCCTGACATAGATTTGGCCACACAATTTAATTCTTGCTTCATTAATTCCATTTCTAAATTAACCTCGACATTCTCTAACAACACCACTCACTCCATTTCACCCTCAACTTCCTCTACTAACACTTTTACCTCCACTCCTACTACTACACTCTCTTCTTCTCCACTATCATCATCCTCTAATACCCTCTCTACCCCTTCCTCTCCTTTCTCATTCAAACCTATACCCATATCCACCATAAAAAAACTCCTTCAGAAACTTAAGCCTTGCTCTAATGCCCCAGACAGCATCCCGTCATACTTTCTTAGCATAGCTGCAGAAGCCATTGCCTACCCCATTAGTATTCTAATCAACCAGTCTATCCACAAAAGCATAGTACCCCAAATCTGGAAAAAGGCTTTTATCATACCCTTACATAAAGGTGGTAATAATAACAATACAACTAATTTCTGTCCCGTCGCTATCCTATCTCCCATTTCTAAACTCCTAGAAAAATGTATCCAACTACAACTCCTACCATATCTCTTAGACAATCACTTATTAACTCCAGCACAGCATGGTTTTAGACCTGGTCATAGCACTATGACAGCCCTCCTCTCCTTAAAACAAACTGATGAAAAATAAAACTGACTCTCTGCAACAAACACGGATCCTGGGTATCTAATAAATGGATAGGAAAATGTTATGAATAGTTGTTAACAGCTTTTTAATCAATTTAAATAATATTTTTTACTACATTTAAAGTACGAAGCTGGGATTTAATCATTTAGTTACTTACTTGCAGTTTATTTTCAGTGTTTATTGTACGGTTCAGTGTTTATGCTTGTAAGACTTTAATTTAATGGATCAATTAACTTGTGCATCATGTGCTAAATTAATTAACTATATAAGATACGTGTTGTCACTATGCCCATGTTTGTTCTGAGGAAGTTGGGAGATTATTCCTGACGAAAAGTGGATTTTATTTTTTTCGTACACTTCAATAAACTATTTTACGTACTCCGATTTGTGTTACTGGCCGACTTGTTGTGGAACCAGGATCCGTGTTTGTTGCAGAGAGCCCTCCTCTCCTTCCTGGAAACTGTAAATAAAGCCCGAGACTCTGGTCATATTGTCTCTACCCTCCTACTTGACCTCTCTAAGGCCTTTGACACTATCTCTCACAAACGTCTTCTAACTAAACTCTCTCAGCTTAACCTATACTCCTCTTCTTTGAACTGGTTCTTCAGTTACTTATCTAATAGATATCAATCAGTAAAATGGAAAAAGGCCACCTCCTCTTTCCTTGTTACCCCAACTGTAGTTCCTCAAGGTTCCATACTAGGTCCTCTCCACTTTAATATATTCATAAATGACTTCCGTAATTCTATCCCTTTCTCAAATATCATCCAATATGCAGATGATTCAACTATTATCTGTTCTGCTACATCCCTCCCTATACTGCAAAAGCTTACACAAGATGCATTCTCAATCATGGAACAATGGATGAAAAAAAATCACCTAGCACGAAATGCCTCTAAAACCAAATTAATGGTATTCACTCCCTCTAAAGTCACCTCTATCAATACAAACACATTTTCTGTCACTAGCCAGAACAAGACATCTCTGGAATTGGTGTCTGAGACTAAATTACTTGGGGTCCAAATTGATAGTAAGCTTAAATTCAACTCCCACCTACAACTAAATATCAAAAAAACTCATCAAAAATTAGGCATGCTCTACCGACAAAATCATTACTTCACACCCTCTACTAAAATCACTCTCTCTACCTCATTTTTAATCCCCTCCCTTCTCTATGGAGCCCCACTCTTAACTAACCTACAATCTTCCCTTAAAACACAACTTTCCTCATGTTACAACAAAATCACCAAATTCACTACTAGCCACAAATCATCTAGCCACCACTGTTCTTCTCTCCACAAACTAAAATGGCTAGAACTATCCAATCATCTCACCTATACTCAACTGACTCTTGCACATAAACTCATTTTCAATCCCCTACTGTGTCCATCCCTTTCCTCTACCTTTAAAATGCACCTACCCAACAGAGTACTAAGATCTAACAACCAAAACCTAATAGAATTGCACAAACCAACCCGTCCCCCAGGTAAAAATCTCCTATCCTATGGTCTAGCACGTCTCCGGAACTCCCTACCTCCATCCATTCGTACCACCTCTAACCACTTCACATTCAAAAAATCTCTTCACTCTCACCTACTATCCCAGTGGGAATGATCCTGCTCTTATCCATCATAATATACACTGGCAATCTCTTTTTTCCCCTCCTTTCCGCTAACTTCCTTTACTACCTCTCCTAACTCCTACATTCTCTGCTTGTTCTACTAAACCTTTTACAAAACTGTATTATAATATGTCATACTTTCATACTTCCTAAGAGTTTAGGACCTCTCAGTACGTATACAGAAATGTTTTCTTTTCCAGTATGTATCTTCTGTAACATTCATCACCTGTCTGTACTACTGTAACATTATGCTCTAAGCTGTATCACTCGTAAATATTGTAATATAACCTAAAACCTATTTGTAACCTTGCTTGAGCTATACTACTTGAAATGTCATGCTCTAAGCTGTATCACTTGTAAATATTGTAATCTAATGTAAACCATATTGTAACCTTGTTACTGGAGCTTTTCTCCCTAGGACTCCATTGAAAACGGGTTCATCTTGGCCCAGTGGACTATTCTGGTAAACCAACTGCAAATAAAATGAAATAAATAAATAAATACATACTCATTTTCCTCACTTATCTAGGTGAAAGTAGTTCTATATTCAGGCATGTCCAAGAGTCAACTGCCAGTGTTTTCACCTGTCTATCTGATGAATCTGGACATCTTAAGGCAATGTAGACATTGCCTCATGTACATAGACAAGTGTCCTATGGGGGTGGCAAAAGCCAACCATAGTATAATATGTCTACAAAGCCAACTACATGCTTCTTAAGACAGACGTGGTGAAAGTCTTGACACCTATGCAGATGGACAATACTGTTAAAACTACTGAATCCTACACAAATGCAATCTATAAGCACTTACACGAGTGCATGGCTTGTGCTATCCCAAACAGAACCAAGACGCTATACTCCTAATTAAGGTAATCAATCTGGTGGTCTCCTGCCATAAACAAACTATACTGCAGGAGGAAGACACTGTTGCAAATGAGAGTACAATCCGATGCATGGAGGAGCTCCCTGGTCAGCCTCAGTAAGAAGGTGAGATCCCTTATAAGATCCTCCAAAGCTAGTTACAAAAACTAAACCACTACTAATTCCAACAACAACCACAAAGCATTCTATAGCTATGTCACATATCTCAATGTCACCAACCAGATCTGCTCTGAGTTACAGCACAAAGGCATGAACATTACAGAACCAACTGATATTGGCAACATCCTGGCAGATAGGTTCAGTGCTACCTTTCCTCCCTCCCTCTCAAAGCTGCACACTCTAAAGCCAATATCATAGCATCCATGGGACCGGACAACATCCCAGGCTGCGTTTTACATGAACTTACTGGCTCCCCACCTACGCACCATGTTCAATAATAGCCTCACATCGAGCATAGTGCCCCCTGAATGGTGCACAGCAACAGTTATCCCACTCCACAAAGGTGGTGCCACAATGGACCATGGGACCTATTGCCCTATAGGCCTGACTAGCCTGGTCTGCAAGGCTGTGGTGCACATCATGGATCTCAGTCACAGAGACACTGGATACCTCCAAACCTTTGACCCCTCTCAGTTTGGCATTGTTAAGGGGAGACCATGCCTCCTAAACCTGGTGGACTTCTTAGAGACAGTTACCAAGGCATTAGATGAGGGTAAGGTGGTCCACACAGCCTACCTAGATCTCTCATAGGCTTTCAACACCATTCCTCCTTCTGGTATTATCAACATACCCATCCGCCTGAACATTAACCCCTAAATCACGTGATGGTTTGCAAAGTGGCTCACGGACAGAGCCCACACAGTGGGAGTTGCATACCCTAGGTCCGACTGTATACCAGTTACAAGTGGTGTCCCCCAGGGCTCAGTCCTAGGACCCCTCATGTTCAGTATATACTTCGCTGATGTAGAGACAAGCACAGGAGGGCTTTGGCTGAAAAGGTTTGCAGACGACTGCAAACTACGGGACATAATTGTTTCCCCAGCTGTTACAGACACCCTCTGGAAGGGTTGCACTGAGACGGATACGTGGTGTCAATATCATGGCATCAAGCTGAATGCCTAAAAGTGCATTGTCATCCCCTTTGGATATAACTAATTACCCATGGACTACCACATAGGTGCTAGTCCCCTACATACAGAAAAGGTAATAAGGGATCCGGGAACCCCAGTAGATAGCAATCTCTCCTTCAATACCCATAATGACAAGGTGGTTAGAATATCCTTCTACATGGCCCTCGTAATCTCTAATGGGTTCGCATCCAGATCAAAGGAGGCCATTGTGACTCTTTACTCATAACTTATTAGACCCATTAAAGGATACAACACCCCATTTGGGATATACCTTACAAGACAACTGCAACAGCTTGGAAGACCACAACAGTACCACACCAAGAGGATTACTGACCTCAAACAGATGACCTATGCAGCCCAACCTAAGACACTCCAGCTGTACTTTGTTGCATACCGCATACTCACAGGTGATCTCTGCTTGACATACAAGGCCCATGTCCAACCCTGTATTGCTGGATATGCTCCACCTAAACAGAGGCCCCTGAGAGCCACATGCTCTAGGGATATACACTTAACCACAATGATGACTAGGACGTGCTGGATGGATAGATTCCTGACCCGGACACTCCCCATGCTTTGGAACATGATTCCAATGCACATCAGGCAGGGCCCCTCACTAGCACTCTTCAAGGGAAACCTTGACGTATGGATGGGAGACAGACATATACCCCAGGGATCACTGCAGTGGCTGTGCTGGACAGAGGCACAAGGAACTAATGGCTCTGCCATTCAGAGGCACAGGGAACCAACCTATGGGGGTGGCAAAAGCCAACACACTCTAGCTAGGCTTATAAATACCCTTGGTAAGACAGTCTAGTACCTACCTTTGCACATATTACATGTCTTATGTTCATGGATAGTTAACTAGCTCTTCCATTATACTTTGCTATCATGCTGATAAACTGTCGAGTGACTAAAAGACATATGTATCCTGTTATTGTGTATTGTAAATGCCAATAGACATAACTAATGTTTGCCTAACATAACATTAATGCTATGTAGCTTGTAATACATATCTGCCTACAATACTGTACATTACACAGTTATTGGCACAATATCCCACAATGCAAATCATAATTGCACAGTGGCCCAACCTTCGACATGTCATTCTTAGTAATACACCCATACATATGGCTACCATTACAATATATCAACATATACTATCCCATGTTATAGCACATACTTGTTGGACCAGCCCTGCCACTGACAGTGGCTGGTGAGGAGTATTTCTGTTCAAAGCCCTTATATAGCATTCCTTGTGGTGTATGTGGTGTTTGCCTTGTGACCTACAGCAGTACACACAAATACTACAAGCATTACTATGCTCAACAATACATCACTACAAGATAATTGTTTCCACTATATGGATTGCATGCACTTTAAATACTACAGAAAGGTACTAAATACACAGACATAATGACTGTTCTACATACTTTATTAGTAACCCGAGGTGTCGTTAACTGTTGATGCAATCCTTTTCAGTTTGTGTTTCGATGTTCTTTGTAATGTTCCGCTGGTATATACGGATGGTTTGAATGTGTGATAACCCATTCTTTTCTAGTTAAATATCAGTAACATGTGGTTAATTAGATGCACATCAGCTGTGCAGCTACTCCATTAGCCGATACCATGGCGACAGTGGTGTATAACTGAGTACTCCTTTTGGGCGTTGTCCGTTTGCCTTACTTTTGAGGAAGACGGCCTGGATGTGTTGTTTGTGATATATTTCAACAGCTATTTGGAGACACACAGAGATATATTAGCTTCATGACTCCTGTGGATTGTGTGTAATGGCTAGACGATTTTGTTCTACATGTGAGTACAGCTGTTATATTTCAGAACATTGCTACTTATGCAGGGTTTGTTTGTACCTGACACTTCCGCAGATTACATCTGAGTGATGTCTCCTGGTGCACCTACAGTTACCTCCTAAGCTCCTCTAGGCGTCAAATATTACTTGTTCATACTTGCATTAATAATTCCAAAACCACCATACATACAAGGTATCAGAATATTTTATTTTGAAGCATACATGATGGCAAACACAATTGTATTAATATTTGACCTCTGTCAATGAGTATTTGTTAGAATTATAAGGTGATAACTTAATTTCTAAAGGCGCAGGCCACACCCATTAGGAGTTAAAGGTACACACTCAGAAGAGTTGTACTGGAGGGAATGAGTTAAGTCTTGCAAGGATGTTTGAGCAGCTCGAGGCTGTATGGCTATGCATGAACTGTTACGTGGTTTACAGTGTGCTCACCAGACATCCCTGATTTGGTGTACAAGTGTAGCATACTGAGCTGTTACTCAGTAATTGCTAACACATCCCTGTGTACACACAACCCTCTGAAACGGGATTAGTGCAAACAAACCCTGTAACATCAGCAGCTGTTCCATTGTATAACAGCAGCTATTTCACATAGGGCCATGTTAGTGTGTCTCTGACAAGGTATGTTAAGGCTTCTGCAGATGTCGTACAGTGACTGAATGATTTTTGATGTTATTACAGTTTGTATTGTAATTTGTTTGGGTGTGGGGGTGATGCTGGTGGGTGTGCATAGCAGATGCAGGTGTGTAGGAACTGCTTTTATACATAATTGATATGTGCGTGAGGGTTCCTTCCCTATTTGAACACCTATCCTTTAGTGGACTAATACAATGGCAATTGCAGGCTGATTCATTAAGGCACTGTTATGTGGTTCCTGCATAGCATGCAGGTGATGTTAGTCCTTGAATCCCTTCGGTAATACATCTGAATGTAATAAAGTGTTGCTACATGAAAGCTTTGTATTTCTGTCATAGGTATTTGCAGTCATAGTAGTTGTGTTGGTGGCTGACCTTCTTTGGCTAGGGTTGCCACCTTTTCATATGGCCATAGTGGGACATTTTTGGGACACACATCAAAATTTACAGGCCGACACAAACCCATGGTCAGTACAAGGGATAGAACTTTCCTTTCTTGCCTAAATATAAGCTTATTCTTGTAGCAGTTTAGTTGCTTATCCTGTTTCTTGTAACATGTAGGTATTTTAGATACAGAAATAGCTATTGTATGCAACTATTACAGTACATATGGGACATAATTATGTCCTACAATCCCAGGACATTTGCCACGTTTAATATATTTGGTCAGGACACAACCGCCCAAAGAGGGACTGTCCCTTGCAAAGTGGGACAGGTGGTAACACTATCATTGGCTCATGTCCATAGCACATATTTGTAATAGTGTATAGGCATATACTCTCCATATCCTTTGTTCAAAAAGGTTGGTAGCGGCAGAATGTGTGATTGCTATGGTCCATGTTATGCACATATATGAACACTTCAACCGGTGTATACGGGATACCTATGGAATCCCTAAACCACAGAGTTCCGATGCACACAGTACAGGGCCCAGACTCCCATAACTCACATTACCGACAGCGACAGTAACTCGCGAAAGTAACACGAACATGGAACACACACACGCACACACAGACACACTGCTACCCACCACATCCAAACAAACCATCCTACACTACATATGAGCAGGTGGCCTAGCCCCCCTACACCCCCCCCCATGTAGGTGTCTGCACCCCCACACCTCCCTACTTTAATATTCTACCTCCTGGATCATGCAAACAGAGGCACAAAGCTAACCCACACCCACACATTACAGTCCCCCAAGAACACACACCACACCCAGAACACACACTTACACATATTACAGCCCAAAGAAACATACTTACACACAGTAACCTACCTGAACCGCAACACCAGAAGCACTGACTAACTGTCCCTTAACATTGTGATTTTACACCTCGCGCATCGGGTGTTTCGGTACTGTGTTCTTTCAGACCTTAAGCCTAGGGATTACGTGCGTTGATATGTAAAGCAGTCAGTATGTGTTAGGTATCCCATTTATATGTACCTCCATGGTTATGTAGATGTTGTTAACCAATCTATATATCTACATATATATGTATATCCCCATATATCGATATATCTCTCTCTCTCTCTCTCTCTCTCTATATATATATATATATATATATATATATATATATATATATATATATATATATATACACACACACACACACACACACACATATATATATATATATATATATATATATATATATATATACATATAACATACACCTTTCATTGGGTACATGCCAGTTTGTCCTATTTCAACACATTCCTACCTTTTGTGTTTTATCCTGTCAGTATACACGACTGCCATTGGTACATCTCAGGTAGCTTAGTGGTATGTTATTGTTATGATTGTGTACATGGTTGCGTGTTCTAATCCTAGCAGTGATATCTTACCTCTCAGAGCAGGCACTGGTAGTGCAAGGGTGATTAACACACATTTCAGCAGTTGTGTGTTCCACATGTTTATTATTCTGTGGAGAACTACCTATATATGCAAGCTGTGTTTAAGGTATACTGTGTAACATGTAAACATCTGTGAAGATTCCTGTCAGGGATACTCCCCATTATTTAGAACTACATCCCTGATTACACTATACAAAACCCCTCACTAACACTCCAGGGAATCCTTACAGAGTGGGTGGGGAACAGTGGATACACCCCAGGGATCCCGCAATTGGCTCTGCTCCACAGAGGGACATTTAGTTAATCGATAGGGTGGTGACAGCAGGCACTTTTTGCCTATGCTTATGAGTTCTTTGGCAGTTGGGCATGTACCTACCTATGTATCTATGAACCTTTACATACAGTATGGACACATGCTAATAGCTTAATTTACTGTTCAGGTATTGACTTACCTTGTGCCAATGGCTTTTGTGTTTACAATAGTTGAGGGCTACCTATGTAGGATGCACACAGTAGACCACCTATACATGACAATTTACAGGTGGTCATGTGTGTGTGCCATCCATGTTTGCTGTATGTGCAGGTGGAGAAGGGTGTCAGTCCATGAGTGCCTACACTGTCAGTGTGTGTGCTATATGTTCCCTCTTTGCCAAGGCATGGCCATACTGGGCACACCTCCATCTGCCTATTGGGTCCCTTGGCAATGATGGTGGGCTGTGAGGGCCTTCACCATTCTGTCCCTACTGCAGCTGTTTCCGCAGGATCATATTGTGTAGCATGGCACATACTATGAAGATGTGGGCACACATGCCTGGAGAGTACTGCAAGGCTCCACCAGATATATCCAAGCAATGGAACCATGATTTCAGCATCCCAAACATGTGCTCTATGATGATTCTGGTTTCTGCATGTGCTTCATTATGGCATTCTTGCATGGCTGTGTGTGCATTTCTGATGGGAGTCATCATCCATGGTTCCAGTGCATAGCCAGCATCCCCCACCAGGTGGCCATATGGGATGTCCGCCCTGGCAAATACCTGATACAGCTGTGAGGCATGCCAGATGTGGGAGTCGTGATAGCTTCCAGAGCTCCCAGCACACACATCCATGATACACAACCTGGCAGTTGATGGAGGGGAATCCCTTTTGGTTTATGTAGCACCAACCCTGCTTGCCGGATGGTGACTTGATGTGTATATGCATGCAGTCTATTGCACCCAGTACCTCTGAGTAGTCTGCCACACAGTGGAAGAGACGCATATTGCTGGCCAACTCCTCCTGCGTTCGGGGGAGGTATATGTGCTCATTGGCATGTGGTAACATGGCATCCAGGAAATGGTAGAGTACCCTGGATGCTGATGCCTGCGAGATCCCCATGATATCCCCAGTTGGCCTTTGGAAGGTACCTGTGGCTAGTATTCTCAAGCTTACACATACCTTCATGTCTTCTGGGATGGGTTCCCCTCTGTTACTTCTGGCTCTGAGACATGGCTGGCACAGCTCAACAATTTGCTGTATGACGTCTCTGTATGCCCTGTAATGCTCTACTATCTTCAGATCATGTAGTTCCTGGTAGGTTACCCTGAGTCTGAACAGTCTTCTCCTCTTCTGGTGCCTGAGATTGTAGTCAGCATCATCCTCCAAACCACCATATATATCTATATATATATATATATATATATATATATATATATATATATATATATATATATATATATATAAAGAGAGAGAGAGAGACAGAGAGTGAGAGGGAGAGAGAGATATATATATCGATATATGGGGATATACATATATATGTAGATATATAGATAGGTTAACAACATCTACATAACCATGGAGGTACATATAACACATGCTGGTGAATCAAAGCTATGGTGGCCCCTAACATGTACATATTAAAAGTTCTTCGTCTGTATACACCAATGGTGCAGAGTGTCTGGGAATTCACAAGTGTGTGTGTGGGGCTTTCACACCTTATACTATTGTGCAATGGATGATGCTGGTGTAATTGGGCGTGTTTGTGCTATTCCAGCTGCAGGTATCTTAATTATTGGTTTTACAGCAGGTACTGCTATTGTGGGGCCTTTGGTGTTGGCTTAGGCTTGGCTGCCATGATTCATCTATTGTCCTTTACTTCAATTTTCAACCCGATTCCCCTCCCATTGTCAGGCATGCATCCAGCTGCTGGCTTTCTTGTTTTGTACTTTCACAACCCAGGATTGTGTTGGAAAATGTGTTATGTAGCTGATCTACTGCAAGTTTGCTTTGTTCTGCTGTGACAGTTCTCTTTTCTTTGCTGTATGGCACCTCCCCTTTCCTGTTCTGCAGGTAGCTGCTAGCAGCCTTGTTAGCTGTTGTCTATGGCCCAGTGTGAGTTCTTAGGTGTTAATTACTCATTTGTAGTACAATTACCATGCTGCAGCATTTCCTTATTGTCTTCCCGTATCCTTCCTGGTTCAGCTGTGTTGTGCACTGCGCACAGCTGATAACCGGGTTTCGTGGGTGTTTTCATCCACGTTCACATGAACTTTTGGTTACCTTGTGTGCTCTCAGCTAAGCAAAGCTATGGCTACGTCCACACCCCTATCCTGCGGCTTTGCTTAGCAGCAGGCAACATGGATTAGCAATGATCCAATGTGCTTATAGCTACGGTGGCACTCCCCTCTCTTGATGTCATGTTTACCTCCAGGCCACTCCTTGGTTTTGTACCACTACACCATGTGGTATATCCTTACGCCAGCAGGGCATTTAAAATTCAGTATTACTTGACTCATTTGCATGGCATTGACTGCTAATTCCATGTTACCACACGGAACACTGTCACAGACCCTTAGAACCACTGCGCCATGGTTGTGGTGTAGCATGCATGCCATTGACTATTATAAGGATATCATGAATTGTGTTACAGTGCAGTTTTATGACATCTAAATATATTTTCCTTGTGATCCCGTTTCAGCACAGATGCACTGCGGTTTTACTTTGCGTTAGTGTGGCCATGACATTAAATGTTGTTTTTTATATGTTGTGCATGTTTTTTTATGCCATTGGCTATATATTTGGCCATTGGCATATATTAACATTATAATACGTAAGTTTGGTCCACTTTCATGGCTTCGATTTTATGTTTGACAAAATGTAAACCGTATTTTTGGTTTACATTTCTACATGCTTACGCTATGCCTGCACCACTTCATGAATCCTATATACTTTCATTTGCATGCTACACTGCTGCACGTGGGGTAATTAGCATACATGTGCCAGGAGCTTCGCAGCTCTGGCGTATGCTGGTAGTGCATGTGGAAGCAGCTCGTACCTGAATCGCTCGGTGGCCATATTTGGTGCTAGATTACCGATGCTACTCCGACGCCTGGTGCAAACTTCATGAATCCTGGGGTATGTTTCTTCACATGTCATTTAACAAGTACAAAACTGCTTCCAAGCAATGTCTATTCCTTAACTGTACTCTAGTCCATCATCAATGGTAGTGAATGAAACGTTATGTTGTGTTTATATAAATCTTTTACATATGCTTAAGAATATGTATAAGGTTTCCCTTTAGGTAATACTTATATTACACTGGAAAGGTTTCATGTGGCAAAGAGGAGTGGGAAGTCCCATGTGAAAGCTGGACAGCTCATACCTCCTCTCCACTAGTTAACTTTTTTGTGTTCTTAATCTTTTGAGGAATTCATTTTGTTTCTTTATTTTGACTTACCGAGATATTTTCCCAGGATGGGAGAACTCCATCTGTTAAAATGTAATAGTTCCCATAATGATATTGGCAATGGCAAACTCGCCAAAACATCATTTTGAGGAATGAATGTTTTTACAGTGTGTCATATCTTCTACATAACTACAGTTGCCAAAGCCATTTTTCATGTTTAATAGGTGATTTCCCTTTTCCCAGATTCTTATGTGACCATGGAGTTATTGCATATACACTGGGAAGCTGAAGGAGAATGTTTTGGTGAATTTTCTATGAACGGTGGGTGGTGAGTGTTTAGGTAAAATGCATCGAGTGTTATCCATGTGATTACTAGAAATGGATCCATTGCTGAATGACAGGGACATACTTCTTATATTTAGCAGTGCATACTATTTTATTTTTCATTTCTTAAGCTCTTTTTTTAATGTTTGTTTTCTGTAGCAGGGCAACTCTCTGATAATTTGCACTCCTTACACTGCAACTCTTGCACCTGGTTTTGATTTTTGAATTCAGCCTTCATTGACCATAAATCCAGCCTAGATTATTACATCAGATTACTATGTCATGAGGTATGTTATATGTATTGCGGACTGTGATTTTTGCCATTTACAAGTTTTGAAACAACTTTTGTCTTTTCTGCAGACAAACTGCAGTCTTCCCTTGACGTTTTCATATGCAGTACATAATGGCTGGTGGTTTTATAATATTTATGCTCACCCTGTCCTAGACAATGTTTGCAGCACTGTTCATGCATATATGCATTCTCACCTGTGTCCTGGACACTTCCCTGGGATTCTCTTTCTCCTCTATCTCCCTTTTGCAGCACATAATGTTCCAATATCATTCATTGCTTTTGCTGATTCAGAGCATTCATACTTAACTTTAAGAGGGAGAGGCAGCTTTTGAACTCTCAGTCACCATGTTCTGTCCCTCTATGCAGTAAATCCAGGATTATTTCAGTGCCCAGACTATCAGAACTGCATACTGATTGATTGCCATGGAATGGCCAACTGTTCTTTCTGATGAAAGCAAGTATGGTGGTTCTAAGCTATTTATTTCTTTCCTTTGATAGTTAAATGTCCCTGTCTAAGGCTAAGATAGCAGTGCTGCAACAATTCAATCTTTTGACGAGAGTTATTCTGCTGAGAAAGGGCAGCCATCAGAGAATGAACCATGTAGGGTATGTGGTGATACTCGTCATTCCTCGAATGACATGTGGCATATAAAGCTGTTGCTAGGAAGTTTGCAAAGCACTTTCTTGACGATGGGTAATAGTGTTTGAAGTTCTGCCTCCTGATTTTCCTTGGCTATCCTCCATCCATCCATCCACAACCCCCTTTTCCCATATTTGCACATGGGATAAGGGTGTCACTTCATTAATGAGAATCGATTAAAGCCAAGGTTTATGCCACCAGGTGGCTAGCCCTGTCACAGTAGTTTGTTCACACCCATAATCACATACACACACAGAGAGGACATGCAGACTCTGCACAAAAGGCACCCCAGCTGAGAATCAAACTGGGGAACTTCTTGATGTGAGGTGACAAAGCCACGAAGGCATATTGATTGTAATAAGGGAAAGACAAACACTGAACTGTAAAAAAGTCTTTGAAGATGCAAAATATAAGACTAGAGAAAGTCCCTTCTGAGAAACTATTTATTAGGTCCATTAACTTCATCATCCCAGTCAACACAGACATCTCCCAGGGACAAACAGACGGAGCATTTTTCTCTTGGTGGCTAAGTACACATTAAAGCCAAGGCAAGTTAGAAACAGAGGGCAGAACATGTAGCAGAAGCTGATGCATCAGCATACAATAGTTCCTGCTCATGCCATTGGCCAAAACTCATCACTAGGATTCTAAAAGCTTCACATCTGCCACCCAGTATTTCAACATTTGTTTGGATTGACAGGAGCTCAGGGCTACAGGTTTCTTCTTTGGCTATTACAGGTTTAATTCGATTACAGTGATAATTAAATTTTTGCTTTAACTTTTTTTACGTATTTATTGTTATCTGTATAATTCCATTGCAATAATCATTTTGTTTTTGCTTTATCTTCTTTTACTTTATGTTGTATAATTATTAATCATTCTGAAAAGAGTTTTGAAGACTCATATTATGCCATCACTCATGGTTCTGCTGTCTGGTACAAATTTTTAAGAGGTTGGGTTAGATATCATCTGGCCAAAAGCTGTTGGGTGTTCAGCCACCTAATACAATGAGCTGTTTGGTCAAGAGATATGACCAAAGAATTCATACTGAATGGTAATTTTTATACATAGCTGTTTTTAAAAAATCACATTTGTCATGGTTTCTTAATGATATGCATGTCAAATATAATGGTTAAAACAGCCAAGCTCCTTCCAAGTGTAGCTGTATTTTTGCACAGACAAAAGGTAAGCATTAACAACTGCCTTTCTGGCTTGGTCTAGAAGGTTGTGTTTTACGGTAACAGGATTTAAATTTATCATATAATTTATTTTAGGCTATTAGTCAGAAATAAGCAAGAAGTAATGCCCAACAGGATATGTGTTAATGTGTAATTAATGTCCGCCCATGGGTGTTGTAAAGCCTGACACCACAGGCAGAGGGCCTCTACACCCCTTGAAGGGCATTAATTACACATTAACACACACCCTGGAGGGCATTATTGCGCCTAGAGAATGGGCTCTCTATAAAGTTGTTGTGTTTTACTTACTTATGTATTTTTTTGTTTTACTTACTGTGTATTTTTTTAAGTAGTATTTTATTTTTTTAATGTATTTTTGATGTAAAATAATACCTTCGCCTAATGTTTCATACTTGCTGTAGTATATGTTAATGGTGTTGGAGGAAGCATTTTACATCCAAAATTTAACACTTTAAAAAAATCCAAGTATTTACTTTTTATTTTGGGTCCCTTACTCCTAAAAGGTTTTGTTTATTGTCGGTCATTGGAGACAGAAGTTACTAAACAATGACATACATTTGAGTTTCAAAGTTTTATTTCCTTCAGATAATGACATGCATTTCAGTTTCAGATTTCATATCCTTCAGAAAATACATGCTAACAACACAAATCCTGTTCTTCTAGCAACTTTCAAAGTTTATAAGAGCAATATTTAAAATGTGTTCCTATTTTTTAGCATCCCCTCCCCCCAATTATGTCTGACTTTGTCCACATTTCTTGTGCTCATTGGTTGGCAGGTATATCTAAGTGGTGAAGAGGTACGTAAAATTGCTGCTGCTGCCAGGGATCATTCTCTCTTCATTGTCTCTCACACATGTTACCAGGGATCGTTCGATTGCTTTTACAGTTCACTCATACTCTCCCCAGGATTCAGCAAGCTCTGCACACTGTGCAGGAATAGTGCAGAAGCTGTTGGAGGCAATATGGTTGTTGTGTGATTCAGGAATAAGCTCCTGGGACATGCACAAGCGCTCCTGCACTATTTCTGCACGGACACAGCTCCTGTATGCAAATTAGCCCATTTGCAGGTGAAAACCATGCAAATGAGGTGAATTTGCGATCCAGGAAACTGGCAGCCAGCCGTGGAGGACTAGTGTAGTCTGCAGAAATGTACTCAGTTAGTAACTGAGTACATTTCTGCAAACTACAAAACAGAGCAATGACAGCTCCAAATAAAGGGTGTATACAATGTGGAAACCATGCCAGTGGCCAAATATATGGCCATTGGCATGGAAAACAATTGAATAAAAAATAACTTTTATTTTTTTAGCCGATTTCGGCTGTTTAAGCATAGGGTAGCGGCGTGCAAACGGGATCGAGCCAAAAAAAAAAAAAACTTGAAATAAGTATTTAATCCAAAATCACAATTTTGCCATTATACTCAATGGCAGGCAAAAGACAACATGACCAGTGAATAGTGATTGCTAAGGGGGAAGGCTCAGTGTGTGACTTGTAACTAGGCATTAGCAGACAATCCTATGCAAATGAGGGGAATGATACTGAATCCTAGATCCCCCGTCATGGCTAGCCTGCACCCAACTGTGTTGGTGCAGGAAGACCATGGTGCAAGCCTAAGAGCTAGCTGACATCATTGAGGGGTGTGTCAGGCATAATGTAAGCTTATGGGAGCCCTGTGGCTCAGGTTTGCCCTTAGCTTAGCAGAGCTAAGCAAGGGAGTGTGTCTGAGGCTGACTAGCACTCTTTACATTGCCTAAGCGGGTGTGCTCGCCGTGCACCGTGTTTTAAAGGAAAAAAAAAAGTAAACCAGAAAATAGCAGCTCCATGCACATCTGAGCACTGTTTGCACGGTGCACCTCTGGGCTTAAACAGTAAGGCAATGGGAAGGGAAAACAGCAGTAGGAAGGTAATCAAGGAGAACTAGCATAGCTGGCAGGTGAAATGTATCAGAATCAGCCAATTACAGAGGCAGCAGACCAGCCCAGCCCAGCACATCACTATAAACTATGCAAACACCTTTCCCTCTCGTTTTTCCCACAAACTCTACACCACCAGTGTACACAAGCGGGGAAATTTTACCATACAAAAGCAACAAAATGGTAGGGGCTGCAGCAGCTATCATAAATCAACATGTGGAAGAGGCTAAGGGTGGTGAGGATGAGAATGCTGATGATAAACCCACAGTGAGGAGTAGGAGAAGAGTGTACAGACCCAGGGTAACCTACCAGGGGCTACATGAGCTGGAGATAGTGGAGCACTATAGGGTGGACAGGGACCTCCTACAGCATATCGTAGAGATGTGCCGGCCACACCTCACACACAGAACCAACAGAGGAGAACCCATCCCAGTGGATACCAAGGTATGTGAAGGTCTAAGAATATTAGCCACAGGTACCTTCCAAAGGCCAACTGGGGATATCATGGGGATCTCACAGGCATCAGCATCCAGAATACTCCACCAATTCCTGGATGCCATGTCAGCACATGTTGGTGAGCAAGTATATTTCCACAACACCCATGAGGCGTTGGCCAGCAATATTCGTCTCTTCCACCAAATAGCAGAATACCCTGAGATAGTGGGTGCTATAGACTGCATGCACATACACATCAAAGCACCACCTGGTGAGTGGAGTAGGGTCTACATCAACCGCAAGGGCTTCCCCTCCATCAATTGCCAGGTCATGTACAATGCCCAGGGCATCGTAATGAATGTGTGTGCTGGCTGCCCTGGAAGCTATCACGACTCCCACATCTGGCATCTGATGCAGCTGTACCAGAGATTTGCCAATGAGGACATCCCTTACCATCACCTAATGAGGGGTGCTGGCTGTGCACTGGAGCCATGGCTGATGACACCCATAAGAAATGCACACACACCTGAACAAGAACTCCATAATGAGGCACAAGCACAGAACAGAATCATAATAGAGCATGTGTTTGGGATGTTCAAGTCATGGTTCCAGTGCCTGGACACATCCGGTGGAGCCTTGTAGTACTCACCAGCTACATGTACCCAAATTGTCATCGCATGTGCCATACTACACAATATGATCCTGTGGAAACAGCTGCAGCAGGAACAGCATGGAGCAGGGTCACACAGCCCCCCCCCCATTGCCATGGCCTGCACAGGCACAGAGTGACTTGGAGGAGGAACAAACTGAGCCTGCCCCAGTAGGCAGAAGTAGGTATGCCCAGTATGCCCAGGCCATTGCAAAGAGGCAATGCATAGCACATACACTGACATGTTAGGAACCCAGGGAATGACACCTATGTCTGACTCGCACATACAGTAAAAGGTATGCCAAACATGACACTACCTGTGCATAACCATGTATAGGGAGTGTACTATGTGCATCTGACATAGTCAGCCCTTTGGCACCATCCTCAATACTGGCACAGCCACAAGGTAAGTCACTCTTCCTATCAATTGCTGAATGGAGTAGTATGTGTTGTTACTTGTATCGATGGTATGGATGTGAGCATGCAAGGGAATCGGGTGGCTGAATTGGAAGTCAGCAGATAGTAGACACCTATAGTGGCAGCATGAGATCTGTAACAAATACTGCTGTCACCATAGTTGCCAGTACTAGACAAGGTGACAAAACTCACTGCAGGAAATGTGCTGGACCACATGTGTGTCTATATGACACACACATGCCAGTCAGGGAGTCTGACATACCAAACAACAGTCTCAGCCAGCAGGACAAGTGTAGACAAACACAAACAATGGCTGTGCTAAGGCCACTGAGTGATGGCTATGGAGAACATCCCCCAACCTACACAGACAGACTGCAACAGGTCAGGCAGTGGGATGTTAGTTCTGAAGGGAAAGAAGCCAGAAACTGAAATGTAGATCAATCAAACCTAAGACCTGTAGTACACTGATATGCCTCTAGTCAGCATGATAGGTCAGAATACAGAATGAAATATAGTACCTGAAATACCAGTACAGTCATAGCAAATGTGTACAAGTGTCAGGTGTGCCCCCCCAATCCTATGTAGAAATGTAGTAACAATAAGGTGTCCCCCCAATCCTATGTAGAAATGTAGTAACAGTCAGGTGTGCCCCCCAATCCTATGTAGAAATGTAGTAACAGTCAGGTGTGCCCCCCCCCAATCCTATGTAGAAATTTAGTAACATGTATGTGTAGGTATAATAACTGTGGAGTACAGATTACCTGAGCTGGCCAAGGTAGCAAGATAGATTGTAGCATGTGTACAATATGCATTGCTGTTTGTATTAGGTTGGTGTGTGTCGTATATTGTGTGAGAGTAGTCAGTATGTATGCATGTTGAGGTTTGTCCTTGTGGCCAGTGGCCAGTACTCCCGATGACTGCCGATGACAGGGCCAAGTTCTCACAACTGCAGTGCCAAAAACAATACTTCCCAGAAAAACACATTGCAGCAGTAGGCCATAATAAATGTTTGGAAGTAATATGTGTCACCAGCTGATAGAGGGACATAGCATGAATGTGGGCCCAGACATCAAGCAGTACACAGGGGGAAGTACCCGAGACAGACAGTGTGTAATATGTAACTGTCAAATGGACGCACCCTTGGAATTGTACATACTGGTTAGCAGCACATTATTTGGGCTTGGTAGCAGGGAATACCGATGTCATCTGGCTAAACACTGGCAGACCACAAAGGTCATAGATATGAAGTATTGAGAAACAGCTGATGTCCCTGCACAAGCCAGCATAAGTGGAATGCCCCATGCATATCTGTGAGTCAGATGCAAGTAGTGTCCATAGAACACATGCACCCAGCTCACCCCACCACCACCCACAGGTACCTCTCTGGTCTTATTCCTGCTGTTGGGAATGAGTACAATATGATCCCAACCTCTGTATGGCAATAGCTAAAGAATGCAGCACGCAGAACAGGTGTCCCATGCAGGTGTGTCCCTAGCTGTAATCAGCACCCTGCTAGAATCCACACCACTGGATCAATAATGACAGAATGTATTGGCATGAACACCTTGCACACCTACCTTGTCACCCTAGGGGAATATAGTGTATTGCAGTCTGGGACTGTAGGAGTGACAGAATGCATTGACTTGCTACAGCTGGCCTGCATCACTAAAAAATGGCCTACAGTCCTCTGCCAAAGGCCTGTGTCTCACCCGTACTGCCAATATATGTTATGTCATGGACTCCCAAATACAACATAACACAGTCCACAGAACCCAAATGCAAGGCCATGTGGGCAAATCTCAGTAACATTTCCACCATGTCCTACTGCATGAACTGTGGACCAACACCAAATAACTGCTGGGATGAGGTGATAACTATAGGGAACATAGCAGATAATGTCTGCATAATGTCTGGAAGAGGATAGAATAATAGAGGGAGGATAGGAGCATGGGTGGCACTGAGTGTGTGAAGTCTGAAACTCAGCCGTGTGCACATACTATCCCTGGCTGCAAACACAAGAATGGGTGGCTACAAACCTGCTCATAAACCACAATGTGAAGGGGTAATGTCCAGAATTATGACCCCTGCCTCTGGGTAACCTGTGTGAGTCTGTACAGCTGTGAGGTATGGCCACAGCAGGATATGGCCATACTGTCACATCGATGGATGTACAAGCATGTGATCCTCACCCACCACTGTACCAAGGTGCTGAACCATTTACACAGACCCAGCAGCAAGTGTCTGCAGCTTCCCCTCCAGAATGGCATGATTGTGCAAGAATATTTAGGCTGCTGACCATAATACTGGACAGAGCTGCATTCACCCTGTGTTCCCAGGACATCACTGCAAGCAAATATGTATACCTGACAGTACTTGATGACATAAAACATCACAGTGTAAAACAGTACATATGTCTGAATATCTCTGCTAACACCAAGACCATGTAGCAGAAGCAGCACAGACACAATTACGTACAGTAACCCACTATCCTTTGCCCATTTTGACCCCATATTGTCAACCAATCTACAGATATTCCACAGAAACAGGTTGCTAGCTGTAGGTGTAGTACAATCTACCTGGAATGGATTCACACATTCAATACAGAAGGTCATACTGGGCATGCTCCCACACTTAGAGAAATGAAGGCCATGTCAGACAACAAAATACTGAAAGGTCATACTGGGCATGCTCACACACTTAGAAATGAAGCCCATGTCTGGCAACAACAGTGGACCATACATATCTGACAGTCGCAGATGTAAGTGCATACACTCCTCAGAAAACACCAGTCATGCTTTGCACACACATTGGATAGGAATACACACATATATCTAAGGACAACACACTATAATAGGCCAAAAATACACATACATAGATGTGTGGAAGAGAGTGACAGTGACAAAGAGCCTCCCATCATGTGGCCTGTTCCAACCAGCACACATCCAGTTGGCTTAAACCACATAAAGTGCAAATGTCAATCACCGTAGACATTTGCCTCTGGTATCCCTCAGCAGTCTGTGATGCTTGCGCTAACTGTGTAACATGACTGTACAAGTCAGTAGTCATCAAGCAGTTGTATATATGTACCTGTGGAATATAAACCTGTGTGTGCCTGAGTGTTGTGTGTCTGCCTATAGATGAATGGATTATGGTCCATGAAGACACACTGCACTCCCCATTGCCCTACTATGGCAAGCCTGCTGATGTCTTCACCTTGAAATACACCTGTGGTGCTTCCTATAACTGTGTAATGCTGTAGTGTGATGTACTAGTTAAGTAGGAGTTCTAATCCCAGATGTGGCAACTGTGTGTTTGTCTGTGTAGGGATCAATGCGTTTTAGGTCAGTCACACTGACTACAATTTCAAATGCCCTACTTTGGCAGGGCTGCTGATGTCATCCACTTTGAAATACACCTTTGGGGAAAGAATAACCCAGTAATCTCTGTGGCACGTGCTATAACTGTGTAATGCTGTAGTGTGATATACTAGTTAGATAGGAGTTTTAATCCCAGGCATGACAAGTGTAGAGGTGTGTGTGTTTGTTTGTCTGTGTAGGGATCAATGCTTTTGAGGCCATTCACCATCACTACAACTTCCATTGCCCTACTTTGGCAAGCCTGCTGATGTCATTCACTTTGAAATACACCTTTGGGGAAGGAGTAGCCCAGTAATCTCTGTGGTGCATGCTATAACTGCGTAATGCTGCAGTGTGATGTACTAGTTAGGTAGAAATTCTACTCCCAGAGATGGCAGCTGTGAAATTCTGTGTGTGTGTGTGTGTGTGTGTGTGTGTGTGTGTGTGTGTGTGTGTGTGTGTGTGTGTGTGTAGGGCTCAACTTTTTTGGCCATTCACAGTCACTACGCACACCTAAAAGTGGAGAACATTGATAACTGTGCAGTAAAAGAGACCTGGTCCAGGGATCCAGTGAGCACCCCTGCAATACCAGGTACAGCTCTCACCACACCTGTTGGCCACCAAACCATGACCAAAACAATAAAGGTGGAGGAGTGTCCATATTCACCAAGGATATTCACACCACCAGGCTACTTTCCCAACAGAATGTGTCTGAAATACCCCCGGTGCAACAGTAGATTAGACTGCATTCTAAATTACATAGTTTGCTGAAGATACCTCCACCATGCCCCATGATACCCACTACAGCTTTTGAAACATACTGTGAAATATTATGATACAAGCAAACACACTAATACTGGGTGACTTACACTACCCTGCCATTAACTGGGAAAACTACTTGTATACCAACACATGTGCCCAACGTTTCTTGGAAGTCATAATTCCCAATGCCCAGGATCAAGTAACCCATAGTCCCACCAGGGGCTCAAATATCCTAGACCTGGTCATTACTAACATGGGAAATCAATGCTCCATACCTATGTTCACCCCATCGGTGGTCAGGTCTTCCCATGAGCTAATCACCCTTAACATCAACATCCCTCCCCCACACCCCAGTAAGGAAACCTCCGTAACCCACATCTCTAAAGCCAATGTCATGCTACACATGTCAGACATGAATAACATCATGACACCCATGCATATGGGAACTGGAAGGACAACTGCTGAATCATACATGAAGGCACTTTACGAGCACATCTACTCGTGCATGAATTGTGCCATCCAATATAGAACCAAGATGCTCCCCACCAAGAAAAGGAAGCTAAATGTGGTGCCCCCCTGCCATAAATATACTGTACAAAAAAAGGAGGAAACAGTTGCAGAAATGGGGGACTTTCCAGGATGCAAAATACTCTCTTACCAGCTACAGTAAGAAGCAGAGATCCCTCATAACATCCACCAAAGCTAGTGACGAACATAATATAGCCAAAGATGTCAAAGACAACTGCAAGCCATTCCATAGCTATGTGAGGAATCTAAAAGTCAATGCTCAGAACTGTTCTGAGCTACAACAGGATAATATTAAATATACTGCTCTCAGGGATATTGCCAATATCCTGGCAGATCGATTCAGTGCCAACTGCAGCCCCCTGCCATCCCTCAAAGGGCACATCTCAACATGGAATGATAGGCAGATTCCAGTAATAATGGCCACATAGGTAAAAAACACACTCTCCAGAGCTACGACAACAGCAGTCATGGGACCAGTCAACATCCCAGGCTGTGTACTACATGAGCTACAAACTGAATTGGCACCTCACCTATGTGCCATGTCTAATCATAGCCACACCTCAGGCTTCATGCCAACTGTGTGGTGCACAGCTACAGTTATCCCAGTCCACAAGGGGGGGATCCACCTTGGATCCTGGGACCTACAGCCCTAGCAGTATGATGTACCTGATCTGCAAGGCCATGGAATGTATTATCATGGAAATTAAAACAAAGACATTGGCAACCTGCAAACACTGGACTCTAACCAGATTGGGTTTGTGAAGGGCTGATCATGTCATCTCAACCTGACTGACAACTGTGAATCCATCTCCAGAGCTGTGGACGAGGGTAAGGTGGTTTACACAGCCTATCCGACCTCGCCAAGGCCTTCAACACCATCCCCCAGTCTGGAATCATAGATAAATGTATCAAGCTGGCCATTAATCCCTATGTCACCCGATGGGCTGCCAACTGCTGTACTGACAGAACACACACTGTAAATGTAGGTGACACCAACCCCAGCTCAAGACAAGTGACAGTTGGAGTACCTTAGGGTTCAGTCCTGGCACCGCCCTTGTTTGGCATCTACTGCTCTGAAGTACAATCCAACAGTAAGGAACTCTGGCAAACAAAGGTTGCCGATGACTGCACACTGGGAGCCAATATTGAATCCCCACATGATGTGGATATTCTACAGAAGGGCCATACAGAAAGACATGCTTGGTGCTTGAGCCATGGCCTCAAGATCAATGCCAAGAAATATACAGTTATCCCCTTTGGGAAGGGACATGTACCTGTGAAGAACCACATAGGTGGCAGTACACTAAACATCTAAAGTGTGATAACAGACTTAGGGACACAGGTGAGCAGTGGTCTCACCTTTGATAACCACATCGCCACAACAGTCAGGAAACCCACCTATGTGGCACACCTCCCACTAAGGGCTTTACATCTAGGAAAAGGAGGCCATTGTCCCACTGTAGTCATCTCTCAGTAGACCCAGTACAGACTACAATGGCCCATTACATATGTACCTCACAAGACATCTGCAACAACTAGAGAGCCTGCAGACATGCCTCACAAAATGAATCACAGGCCTAAACCAGATGCCCTATTCTGATCGTCTGAAAATCATCCAGCTATACTCTGCCAAGTATTGTGTTCTCAAAGGCTATCTCTGCTTAACATACCATGCCATGTCAAACCCACAACTGTTGGACATACTACACTTAAAGAATTCTAAACCCTCACAGCCACATGCTCCAGGGATCCAAATCCTGTTATCACAATGAACAATGCATGTTGGAGGGATGTGTTCCTGACCCAGAGATTCCCCAGACTCTGGAATAGACTGGTCATACATGTCAAGCAGAGTGTCTCTTTGGCCCTCTTTAAAAGGAACCTGGATGATTGGATGGGAGATAGGAAATTGACCCCGGGATCATATCAGCTGCCCTGCTAGACAGTGGTCCAAGGAAATAAATATTGTGGGAAGACATTGCCAGGGAATTGTCATTTCTAGGCATGTATAGGCCCTAGGGCCGATAGCCTAGTATCAACCTATGAACCTATGAACCTATGAACTACACTTTCCATTGCCCAACCTTGGCATGATTGCTGATATCCTTCACTTTGAAATACACCTTTGGAGAAGATGTAACCCAGTAAAATCCTTGGCATGTCCTGTAACTGTGTAATGCTGTAGTTTGATATACTAGTTAGTTAGAGTTCTATTTTAAAACATGGCAAGTGTAAAAGTCTGTGTGATTGTTTGTCTGTGTAGGGAGCAATGCTTTTTGAGTGCATTCACAGTCACTACAACCTCCATTGCCCTACTTTGGCAAGCCTGCTGATGTCATTCACTTTGAAATACACCTTTGGGGAAAGAGTAGCCCAGTAATCTCCATGGTGCATCCTATAACTGCATAATGCTATAGTGTGATATAATAGTTAGGTAGGAGTTCTATTCTCAGACATGGCAAGTGTAAAGTTTTTTGTGTGTGTGTTTGTCTGTGTAGAGAGCAATGCTTTTGAGGCCATTCACAGTCACTACAACCTCCATTGCCATACTTTGGCAAGCCTGCTGATGTCATTCACTTTGAAATACACATTTTGGGAAAGAGTCACCCAGTCATCTCTGTGGCATGTCCTATAACTGTGTAATGCTGTAATATAATGTACTAGTTATGTAGGAGTTCTGTTCCCAGACATGGCAAGTGTGAAAGTTTGTCTGTGCAGGGAGCAACGCTTTTGTGGCCATTCACAGTCACTACAACCTCCATTGCCCTACTTTGGCAAGCCTGCTGATGTCATTTACTTTGAAATACACCTTTGGGGAAAGGGTAGCCCACTAATCTCTGTGGCACATGCTATAAGTGCGTAATTCTGTAGTGTGATGTATTAGTGAGAAAGGAGTTATAATCCCACCAGACATGGCAACTGTGAGAAGTGGTATGTGTGTGTGTGTGTGTGTTTGTCATTCGTATCCTGTGAGTGTGTAACAACTGGACTTATTGTGGAGAGGGTTTTGCAAATTTCTTATATGGTGGGATTATTATATGCCACCTTACAAGGATAACAGATGTAAAACAGCAGAGAGGCTGGGGTAGACAATCCATACCCCTACTTGTGATATCAAGGCCTGGCGAACAATATAGGCAACCCTTGTATTACCCAGAGGACACACTCAACCCATGTCTCATACACAAACACACTCGGCTAGGCAACAACCACTATGTTGGTAGTTCCCTTCATATTGCTCACAGATAGTAACCATGATGTGATTGCAGTGGACTACAGAGGGAATGGTACCCTGTCCCATCCCTACAATAGGCACATAATTGCATACAGTGCTCCTTCACTATGTTCCCTACTGGACACCTGCAACAACTGTAGAGCCAGCAAATGTAACCCACAAAGGACATACCATTTCTTATACACATGCTCTGTATGGACAGATACCACTGACACCAGGGAATACCTGTATCTTGCTGAAAATGTAGGTGCAGGGTCAACCTGGTGTCCATTTCCAGTTCTCACCACATGAGGCCAGGAATGGCACATCTGATGATAACAATTTGTGAACACAACATGCCCCAGACATCCCAGGTACACTTCCACATGTCACAGAACATGCATGTGGGATGTGTGCACATCCCAGACACCGTCCATGTCATGGACTATGGAACACACACATGGCAAGCATTGCACAGCACTGGCCACCCACAATAGTAACCCAGATGACTGGATGGTGAATACAATACTCACCTGTGTGGGCCAATCCAGACACTACACCCCTGAGCCACACAACAGATCATTGACATGTGGCCTGATGCCAAGGTATACCCTTTACCTAGCCTTGTACAGCCTTATGGTACAGTCAACCACTACACACCTGTGAAACAATGCACCCATGCATGTCAGTACTGGCAACCTGTGTCTGTGTGTGTGACGTATAATGTTTTGGTTGCCATTCACACTCACTACACCTCCCATTGGCCTACTGAAGTATGCCTTCTGATGTCAGACATCCTGGCATACCCTTTGCCCATATATCATCCTGTGATACCTGCATTTTACTGTATTGTGACAAACTAGCTAGTTAGGAAGTCTAATCCTGACCCTGCCAACTGTGATAATGTGTGTGAGTCCCTGAGAGAGTGTGGCTGTGTCGACCTTGCCACCTGTTCATGTGGACAGGCACATGTATTACACCTACCTTATCCCTCCTTTATCACTGTTGCAGATGTCACTTACCATTGAATATACCTTTGGACAGCTCCCCAACATATAATCTCTGTGGTGCATGCAATAACTGTATAGACATGTGACAGCCATACATAGTCAGGCAGGGGTTTGAAACACCATACTAGTAAGTGTGTGACACAAACATGCTTAGGTTTTACTTTCCCACATTCTCCCTGTCTTACTTTGTCTCCACCTGTCTCTCTCACTCCCTCTCTGGTGGATGTGGAGAAGTACACCTGCTTTGCTTAGGCAGCAGCTTATGTTTTGTAAGGGATGCTCATGATCAGCTGATGACCTCTGCACAAATTGCAGTCCCCCACTAGCTGAATGCATGTGAGACAGCTGTGGTAACATTCCCATAGCCAATTGCATGGAAACACACTCCTATTACTAAGAACATCATGTGGGTGTTGGCTCTATTCATTCATTGTGAGCAGGACTTCATGTCGGTGTTTGGCAAACAGCATTCCAGATGGTAGTGGGATATACCTCTAACAACATACACTGTGGAGACAGGCCAACAAACAGCAGGGGGATGTTGCAGACATGACTACAGAATTAAGTGTTGCTCTTCTGCATTTGGTGTAATGTTGGTTTAACAGGGTTTGTGTGGATATGGCTGGTCTACATGATTGAATACCTGTCATGACAGTGTTATGTGTTTGAGGAAACACCCACCTGTAGGGTTATCTGCAGACTGGCCAGTGTTTGGAGTCTTATGTGTCTTGTGTTATTCACAGTTCACCTATCTTAGAACTTCAGAAGCATAGCCTGAGGATTGCAGTCAGTACATGATGACAGCCATGCAAGTTACTGACTTAATATCCCTCATAGGACATATGTCACAACAAAACCTGTTACAACAGTAAATGTATGAGGGTATCACAGCAACATGCAAATATTGGTCCAGTGCTTGTGGCTCCAGCACATGTCTGTCAACCTTTGTACATATGTCATGCAGTAAGAGGTGCATATGTTCTGTACATCATTATATATTGACATCATACCTGATAACAAGCCAGT
>NC_056745.1:856672322-856782322 GCF_019279795.1 Protopterus annectens
AGTCTCTCTCAGTTGTACAATATGACCTCTTGTGATTACAACAGTCATATACAGACATTCCTATACATTTTATTTATGTAGCACAATGTGGGTAACAGTGCTTAATACAACAGTACTATTAAGAGATTGCAACACTACATTACCTTATTATACCAGAGTAAACACATGCAGTCCGGCAGCTAGATCTTTATTGTCAGGCTGTTAACCTTTTATTTACGTACAACCTATATGAGACTCTTCCTGCCATATTGCCTGGTGTATTTAGCACATGCTTTAAACACTACAGGTTTTATACTGGCAATTAACTTTCTACTACTTTTAGATTTATTTCTTATGACAGTACATGCAAGAGTATTACTAACCTGCCCTGTGAAGCAACCTCTGCAATCTACAGACATGGGCTTCCCGGTTCACAGCCCACTCATCTGCCACTGTCAAAGACATAAGAGGAATATTTAGCCATACCTATCCATAATATACATGAGCTGGCAACTATTAAACAGGTAGTGGACTGATACTTACACACAGCTGGGACATCCCCGTCCTCCTAGCCTCTTGGATTCACTGATCCAAGAGCTCCCTCTTTCTCCGCTTCAGGTCGGCATAGTGATGCCTCACATGTTCACCAGTTCTAGGTATGCCAGTAGCACTGGTGAGGTCACAGGTGAGACGGTCCCAGGCTTCCGCTTTATATTGGGAACCCTGGTTCTGGCCCTGCAGCAGTCTCTGGTCATGGTCTTTAACAAGGAGTACTGCCATGACTTTGGAATCCTGGATACCCCAGTGCTGCACCCAAAAGCACACTCCCTCTCCCACACAGGTCATAGTGCCTACAGGAGGAAGTTGCAACCAGTTATGAGATGTATTCCCACCTGTTGGGTTTAAATAGGGCTGATTTTCTACACTTTGCTGTGATTGGACAGTTTTGAAAATGCTAAGCTATTGGCAAACCTGCTTAACTAAGGTTGGCATTATTTAAAGGGGTATACCAATGGGCAAACTGATTTAGCTGGCTTACACATTGCTTACACCTAGTAAGCAGGGCTGTGCAAAGCTTAGCGCTGCTTAATTTTTAATTTGCATATTATTTGCTGTTTGGCATTGATTTATTATTAATTACATGTTATATATGTGTTTGGTATCCATGATTCATGTGTATGTACACTGTATGGGGTCCTTGTGTTTATTAGGGGATTTCAACACTTTATCACAATGACACCTCACATCTGGATTTAATGCAGTACTTCAGTTCACATATTTATGTTATGTAGTAGGTTATATAACATAAAACTGTATATAGATTCCTTTCTCATGTTAAAATTAATATTCCTATAGTGAGGATCTGTTTGGCGTTACATCAATCTTATGTACTGCTGTTAAATTAATCTTATGTACTGCTGTGACGGCTTACTGGTTAACTACTGTGGCTATAGTGTACAGGGTCCTGGATTTAAGACTTGCAAGGGCTGTTTATTTTGTTTCTGGGCAGAACAGCGGCTGTTGAATACAGAGTGGTTAATGCACTTTTAATCAATTGTAAGTGGGTTTGCACAGGTTGTGCAAAAGTAAGCAATGCTAACCTCTGGTTAAATATGCTTACAGAGAGTTAGCTTCAATATTGCTTAACCTGTGTGCGCTTTGCTGACCCCCACGCAAACAGGCTTAAACCCGCTTACTACTGCTTATATCTGCTTACTCCCACTTACTACTGCTTAATAATGCTTACTCCCGCTTACCCCCACACTAATTTAGACAAATGTAAAATGGTTCTTGGAAGGTGGTGGATTTGGACACTCTATGGATTTATCATTCATTACACATTATACCTTTGATTTGTATCCCTGATTCATGTGTACATATACTGTATGGGGTACTTGTATTTATCTATGGATTTTACAACATTATTACAATGGCACCTCACATCTGCATTTAATACAGTACGCCAGTTCACAAATATATGTTATTTAGTAGGTTATGCAACAAAAAATATTGTTCATGAAGTGATTTGACATGGAAAGTGGAATATACCGGAGTGAGATTTGAACCGGGAATGACTGCTCATAAGGCAAATGCTCTTATCACTACACTATTGCAGTACTACTTCATTTGCATATATCTTGATATTTATCTTCTTGTGCCATTTAAGCTGCAGTATACGTAGCTAAGCAATGGGCAAACCTTCTCACGTACGGTTAACTTTTATCCGTTTGATAAAAAAAAAACTTGTTTGTATTATTATATTTTAACTATTGCTCTTATAAACTTGGGGGGGTGTTACTGGAGGTATACAACCCCCTATGAGAGGTCTCGCTCATTGTTGTTGCTAAACTTCAGTTCTCGATTGCAGGGGTGTGTATATTGTGAGAGCTCTGCTCTCAGACACCCCCCTGCACTCATCCACACTCCGTGTCCATTTAGGAGCTCAGGCAGCGCGCCTTCATTAATATGCATGCTCTGCCGTGCTGCTCCTAAACGGTCACTTCTGTGGAGGACTAAGCTAGTCCTGCATGGAAGATTAGTGAATCCGGGGGTCTGTCTCAGACACACACACACACACACACACACACACACACACACACACACACACACACACACACACACACACACACACACACACACACACAGTCTCTCTCAGCTTTCATGCAAGCATTCACTCACACATGCAAAGAGAAACATAAACACACATACACATGCACACTTTTCTGTTTTGCTGGAGTGATCGCTATCTCTCTCTTTCTTACCCTCATACACGCATACACTCTCATACACCCACTTTATTTTAATTTTTTTCTTTTTTTTTTGTTTTACACTTGCTAAACAGTAGACGTGCTGTTTAGCGAGTGTAAAGTAATGGCAGTCATTCCATTTTCTCAGTCCGAGCTCCAGAGTGGCTTGGCATGCTGCCATGAAACAGCAGACATGTTTTTCAGTGGGCATTACTTGTATATTAATACCCTGCTGGAGTACGCTCATTCTCCAATCTGGGTACTGATGTACAGTAAGCCCATTCTCTAAAGAGATGTAAAGAACGGCATTTCAGCAATATATGCTCACTAGAGCCAGCATTATTTTCTAATTAGAGAATGGGCTTACTGTACATCAGTACCCTGATTGGAGAACGAGTGCAGCAGCAGTTTTACATACCTATTCACCACTTAGACATACCTAGCAACCTCTTAGCATAAGAAAGCTGGACACAGCCTGACATAATTGGTAGAGGTAATGCTAAGAAATAGGAACACATTTTAAATATTGTTCTTATAAACTTTGAAAGTTGCTAGAAGAACAGGATTTGTATTGTTAGCAGGTATTTTCTGAAGGATATGAAATCTGAAACTCAAATGCATGTCATTATCTGAAGGAAATAAAACCTTGAAACTCAAATGTATGTCATTATTTAGTAACTTTTGTCTCCAATGACTGGCAATAAACCAAACCTTTTAGGAGTAAGGGACCAAAAATATAAAGTAAATACCTGGATTTTGTAAAGTGCTAAATTTGGATGTAAAATGCTTCCTCCAACACCATTAACATATGCTACAGCAAGTATGAAACATTATGCAGAGGAACTATTTTACATCAAAAATACATTAAAAAATAAAATAGTACTTAAAAAAATAAATATTAAGTAAGTAAAACACATCAGCTTTACAGAGACCCCATTCTCTAAGTGCAATAATGTCCTCCAGGGTGTGTGTTAATGTGTAACTAATGCCCTTTCAGGGGTGTAGAGGCCCTCTGCCAGTAGCATCAGGCTTCACAACACCTATGGGTGGGCATTAATTACACATTAACACACACACCCTGTTGGGCATTATTGCTTGAGTATTTCTAGATATCTTGTAGTGTGCAATCTATATATAAAGGGAAGCTGACTTGGAGTGTAAATGTACCTATGTATAAAATGCCAAAGAATCTCAATGTTAATTAGAATCTATAACATTAAAATTATTTACATCTTCCCTGGTCTTCTAATAAGGATTACTATAGTTTTTTTTTTTTTTTTGTAAATTAATGTATAAGTTGAAGCAATCAGAGATTTATTAGGGAACTGATCAAACCTGCTGTACAAATAACATAAATTATTATATATTTTCTGAAATGCTGATGAAATATGATAAGGAACAGATAATAAAATGTTAATGAGCATTATGGAGTTCTTTCACACTTTATCTGCTGTATAAAATTCAGAGCCATTGGGCTGAAAACTAGAACTTAACCTGGTGTTCAGTGGTAAATAGGCAGAGAAACTAATACTAGATACAATGGCATTCTATTACCAATGATATGCAAACACACACACGCACACACACCCCTACAGCCATCTGGGACAATCACTAGCTTACCTGCTGCACGTCTTTGATGTCTAGGAAGAAATGAGAATGCCCAGAGAAAACTAACATGGACTTGGGGCAAATGTAGAATCCACACAGATAGCCCCTGCAAGAAGTGAACCAACCACTGCATCACTGTGTCACCAAGAATTAAAGAGTCACATGCTTGACCTGCATATGGCTGCCATCAGTATTGGACTTAAGATAAATTTCCAGCATCGGGTGTGCTGATATCCAGCAGGAAGACCCTGACATCAAAGAGCTTGTGAAAACAAACACACCTAGGTATATGAATATACTCTTGTCAAATACCTGCAGTTGATAAGACGGTATACCTATGTAATGGAGTGGCATGCAACATCTAAAGTCGGTAAACCTTCTGCAGACTGATATTGCTGCTGTAGTCTCCATCTGCCTACAACAACAAAATAGCCATTCTCATTTATTTTATGGGTCTCAGTCAAGCAGGTTGGATGGACCTACATAATAGGTAACACCCAGCTGAGACATCACCAACTCTTACTCAAGGTGTTTAGTGAAGTTCTTCTCCAAAGTTAAATCCTCCTGTGGGAGTAAATGAACTGCCATGTCCCCTAGACAGAGATACCAAGAACTCCACAGTGTCAGGAAAGGATAACTTTGCCAGTGGACCCACACCTATGGTATTTTGCTCCTCTGATAGGTCAGTTGTCTTGATGTGTGCTTGAAAAATCATGTCAGAGACCTTGTGCTATCCTGTATGCAATTGATTTTGTCCACCAGCCATGTTCACTTGCTCGGAAAGGTCTCACTAGACACGATCTGTCACTCTTCTACTTCGGACATAATAGAAGAGTCCTCGTGGGTCATGGTCAAGCAGCTTTATTTTATACAAACACATCGCAATAGAAGTTTACTGACTTTATTTTATTTATTTATTTGTTTATTATTTTATTTATTTAAGTTTGATGACCAGAGAAATCCACTGGGCCAAGAAGAGCCTGTTTTCAGTGGAGCCCCGGGGATAAAAGCTCCACAATAATTGCAAGTTACATTTCACATGTTACAAAAGGACATAGTTCACACAGTTAATTAAGCATTTACAGATAAGCTCCATGATATTTGCAATTGTCTTGTCACAATGTTACAAAAATGAAAAAACATAATTCAAATTCAGAAATTTCAACATTTACATAAAGTGAATATTTTTGTTATAAACTCAATTGTAGGTTTAACATTTCAAAATATATAGCTACTATCCATTAGTAGGTTAGGAAAATATTATGCATGGAGAGAGTAAAAGTATATTTGAGATTGGAGAGTATAGTACAATAGATATTAGAGAGAAATTTGTTTTTAGTAGGGGGGGTATTGTTTTGGGTGGGATGAAGTAATAGTAGAGGTAGTTGGATGAGTCAGTGCAAGGTGGAATGAGGGGGGTTTAAGTTGGAGTGTGGCAAGGGCATTCCCATGTGGATGAAAGATGAGAGAGTAGCTGAGATTTGAAATTTGTATGGTTAGGAAGGTTGCGTAGGTGTGTGGGGAGAGAGTTCCACTGTTTAGCTAAGGAGTGGGACAGCAGTAGATGGCCAGGAGGTACAGGTTTGTGGACCTGAAGGAGATTTTTGTTTTTTGGATCTGAGTGAGCGGTTGGGAATGTAAGGTTTTAAGGAAGTAGTGAGAGCTGGGCAGTTGGCAGGTTTAAAGATGAGCTTGGGGGCAATAGTGAGTTGTAGGTAAATGAGGTAGTTGGGTAGTTTAAGCCAGTTGAGGGTGAGGAGGGAGTGGCGGGATGAATTTTTTGAATTGGTTGCAAATTTGGAGATCTTGGGGTAGCAAGATTCAAGTTTGGACCAAAGGCCAAGATGGTGATTGGTGAAAAGAGGGGCACCTTAAATAAGGGAAGGGAGTAGGAAGGTGGATGCGAGAGTTTGATGGGTAGAGGGACGTAGGAAATGGTTGTGCCTGTAGAGAAGACCTAACTTTTGGTGGATTTTCTTGATTGTGGAGTTGATGTGGGTATCAACTTTTAGTTCTTCATCAATAATGATGCCAAAAAACTTGGTGTTGGGAACAATTTCAAGGAGGGTGTTGTTTTGGCTCATTATGGTGAATGTGGATTTGTCAATGTAGTTTTTGGTAGGGGAAAAAACATTAGTTTGGTTTTATTTGCATTTAGTGCCAGATGGCTAGACTGCATCCAGATTTCTGTTTTGGAGAAGGCTAGTTGGGTTTTTTCTAGGAGCTTGGAGGGTCAGAAGGCTGAGCAAATGATTGATGAATCATCTGCATATTGGATGATAGATGAGTCTGGGACTGATTGGTGAAAGTTGTTAATGAATAGGTTGAAGAGAAGAGGGCCAAGAACAGAACCTTGTGGGACACCTGTGGGTGTGGGAAGGAAGGGGGAGGTTGAAGTTTTCCATTGGACAGCTTGCTGGTGGTTGGACAAGTAGCTGGAAAATCAGGCAATGATGGTGGGAGAGAGGTGTAGGGTGGAGAGTTGGGATATAAGTAGGGTGTGTGAGATGGTGTCAAAGGCCTTTGACAGATCTAGGAATAGTGTGGATATGAATTTGCCTGAGTCACGCTTGAGGTTTATGGTTTCAAGAAGGAAAGAAGGACAGTCATGGTGCTGCGGCCAGGGCGGAAGATGTGTTGGGTAGGGGAGAGGATATTGTTTAGTGTTAAGTGTGCCATGAGTTGTACTTATATTGTTTTCTCAAGTATTTTAGAAAGAGGGGAAAGGATGTCTATAGGTCTGAAGTTGGTGGTATCAGTATTTTTGCCACCTTTGTGGAGGGGGATGATGTAACCATGGCACCAGATAGAAGGGACATATGATTCTTGTATGGATCTATTTATAAAAATAGAGATGGAATAGGCAATGCTGTCTGCAGATTGTTTGAGGAAGGTGGGTGGAAGGTTGTCGGGTGCATTGCGACAGGGTTTGAGTTTGAGGAGATGTCTTTTTATAATTCTTGCGAGGATGGGCTTGAGGCAGAAGGATGTGGAGGAAGGTTGATGATTAAGGTGGTGTTTGGGGCAGGAGAGGGTGGTAGTGGAGGAGGGGGGTGGGAAGGTGGCTGATAGTTTAGCTATGCAGTCTATGAAGAATGAGTTGAACTGGCTGGCTGTTTCAAGGTTGGAGAGGTTGGGGTCTGGGTAGGGATTTTCTTTGTTGCCAGGATGCAGTATGGATGAGATGGAGTCCCATAATTTTTGGGGATTTGTTGAGGGCAAGGACTGGAGTTTGGAGATGTGGGGTGTGCTGTCTTTAATTATTAGTTTTTTTGCTTAGTTTCATAGTTGGATATACTCTAGGAGGGTGTTAGGGTTTTTATGTTTTTGATATTGTTTTCATTTTTTGTCCCTTTGGTGCAAGGCTAGTTTAGTATCTTTTGATAACTATGAGCAAGGATTGGTTTTGATGCGTTTGGTTCAAGGGGGGCTTGCTGATTGAGAAGGGTTAGGAATGAGTAGTTAAAGTAAGAAACAACATCATCTAGAGGAAGGGTTTTTAGAGGCGACCAGTCAGTATGCTTTAAGCATTTGGAGAAAGTTAGAGGGTTGAAAGAGGAGAGGTTGCAGGTTTGGATGTAGTGGTGTTGTTTATGCAGTGGAGATGGGAGATGGTCGGCAAAGGCTGGTAGGTGATCACTGAGAGGATCAGGTAATGTTCCAGGTTTGGTGATAAGGTTTGGGTGAGTTGTTAGGATCCAGTCAATGATAGTACCAGAGGTACCATCTTCATTTGGTCTGGTTGGAGATTGTATTAGTTGGGAGAAGTTGTACAGGTTGATTGTGTGTTTCAGTTATTAGTATTCCAGTTGTTGTTGGTATCACTGAGTATATAGGTTTCATTTTTTATATCGGAAGAGAAGCAGGACAGGATGTTTTCAAGAGTTTTGATATTACCACCAGGGGGAATATAGAGGGCAGTGTTACATATAGACTTGTGGTTGTTTATTTTTAGTAAACCTATTATAACTTCAGCATTGGCAAAGGTTGATATTTTATTGGAGATGGGAGTTATGGTATGGGAGGTGGGGTAAATTATTGCTACTCCACCTCTTTAACTTAAGTAACTACTATACAAACTAACTACTGCAATCATACATGCTCACTCTCTGGCTGCACTCTCAAAATGGCACTGGGAGCAGCATGCGCCCAGTATTTATATGTGCATGCTCAGTCTTGATATGCTTCTTAAAGACACAGCACATGCACTCTGATCTACATCCTCCCTCTTTGAGAAATAGAACATGCAATGTTATGAATCTATTTGGCATGCAGATGTCACAGATAGTTCTTTATAATGCATTTATAAAAGACTAAGTACATATATACACAGTTAAATCCAAGTTGCTGCGTATTTCACACTGGGCCTGGATATTTGTCCATATCATGTGACATAAAACTGGGAATTGTCTTTAGCAGCTGGAGCTGTCTCTTTAAAATGTTCAACCTTAGAAGAATTTGGAACATCTTTAGGAATGGAATCAGAGGTTGGAACACGCTCTGGGATGGCAACAACATTTGGTTCGCTCTGAGATCTTGAGTCTGTATCACAGGAACAATGCTGCAATGATGATTCCAGTACAGGAAGAAGATGTCTGTGATTTCTCCTGTACTCCACACCCTCAGATTCTACAAGGTAGGATCTCGGCCCAACACATATACCTGTAACTTGACCAATCTGGCTGAAACCTTTTGCCGTTTGTATCTTTACTGTCTCTCCTTCCCTCAATGAATGAAGAAATCTGGACTTCTGGATAGAATGCTTCTTGAATAATTGAGCCTTAATGGTTTTATTGTTTTTAGCTTTAGGTCTCAATCAACTGGAACTAATAGGCAGCGTTGTTCTGGTTTGCCTGGAAAGAAGTCTTTGAGCAGGTGAGCCAAGAAAATTGTCACAGGGTATGTTTCTGAGATTAAGCAAATCAGTATTGTCACACTTTGACCTTTCAAGTAATTGCTTTGCACTCTGCACTGTACATTCAACTAGACCATTTGACTGATGATAATCAGGAACTTGACTTAGCTGAAGTGGTTCTCTTTGCAAATGCAGTCTAGTACTATTACATACTGAACAAGAAGAAAGTACTTTATCAATGTCATTAAGCAATGAAGGCCAAAATAGTATTTTCTTGCTCTTCTCTTAGTGGATGTGGAACTTGGGTAACCATGATGCAAAATCTGGATATATTCTTGTAAGGAAGCAGGAACAACAATTTTAGGACCTTTGAAAATAATGCCATCTTCCATCAACATTTCATATCTGTAAGGAAAATAGGTTTGCACTTCAGGTGGTAGACTAGATTGCTTTGACAGCCATCCAACATTAATGTAGTGATGGAGCTTTTGCAAAATTGGACCAGTCTTTGCATGATCTCTTAACTCATCAAGGCTAGTGGTAGAAGAATTAAGCACTGCCATCACGTCAGAGTCAAAGTTCTCTGCATCAAGCTGTTCCATCATATTTCTGGGTGACCTGGATAAGGTATCAGCCAGATAGAGCAGTTTGCCTTTCATATAGACCATTTTGAAGTTGTACTTTTGTAATTTGAGCATCATTCTTTGTAATCTCACTGGAGCTGAATGCATAGGCTTCTTTAGAATAGTAACTGGATGTTGGTGGTCATTTTCAATCTGAATAGCTCGACCATAAATATAATCATGGAACTTGGAACATGCAGATACTATTGCCAAAAGTTCTTTCTCAATCTGAGCATACTGCATCTCAGTTTGGGTTAGTGTTCTAGATACATAGGCTACTGGTCTGCCCTCTTGAAGTATAACTGTACCAAGACCAAATTTTGAAGCATCACAGGAAAGAGTGACTGGTTTGTTCACATCATAGTATCTTAATGTAGGTGGGATGGCAATTTTCTGCTTAAGGTCTTCAAATGCCTTCTGGCATTGTTCCAACTATGACCATGCAACATTTTTGCGCATTAGCTCTCTTAAAGGTGCTGTTAGCTCACTGAAGTCTGGTACAAACTTGCCTAAATAATTGATCATGCCTAGGAAATGCTGTAGAGCTTGAACATTGTCTGGTGCTGACATCTCAAGAATAGCTGCTTGCTTGGTCGGGTCTGTTCTCAAGCCAGTACTGGTAAATAAATGATCTACATATGTAACTTCTGGAAATCTGAATTTGCACTTCAGAGGATTGAGCTTCAAGTACTTCACATGCTCTGTCTAGTTTAGGTTTCTGTCATGCTCTGCTTCACCATTGCCTCCAACCAATAAATCATCTACAATTATGGCAAAAGATAACCCGAAAAAATTTGTTCCATTGCATACTAGAAGACTTCACTTGCAGAATTTATTCCAAATGGCATTCTTAGGAATCTGTATCTGCCAGAGTACCAAAAGTAGTTAGTAATGAGGATTTGTGATCAAGCATCACTTGCCAAAATGAACTTTTTGCATCCAAGGCAGAAAAAACAGTGGCATTCAGTATTAGGGCTGCAACATCTTCCGCTGTGCACATTGGATGCTATGATCTATTCAATGCTTTGTTCAAATCTCTTGGGTCAATACATATTCTCATTTTGTCTGAGCCTTTTTTGTGAGCTGTTACCATAGACGACATCCATTCAGTTGGTTTTGTAACTGGACAAATCACACCTTGCTGCATCATTTTATCCACCTAAGCCTTAACTTTATCCTGCATAGCTATAGGAACTCTTCTTGCTAGTCTGACTACTGGAATGACCTCTGGGTCTAACTTCATGGAATACACAACTGGAAGTTTGCCCAACTTGTGATCAAAAACATCAACATACTCTGAGAAAATGGCTTCAGAAAAATTGGAACTAGGAGAGGCACTTATGTAATGAACTTCTTTGGTAAAAAAAAAGCAGATTAATTCTCAAACTATCTTTGAAACCCAAGACTGCATTGGTCTTCAGACTACATAGAATAACACGTTGTAACAGTTCTTGGCCAAATAACATGAAAGCATCATTGAGCCTTTGGTTTGAATTTCTTCACCTCCGTAAGTAACAGGTTTTACACTACTGGCCACATTGAGTTGTTCATTTGTTCTCACTTTAGCAAATGTGTCTGCTGATATAACATCACACTTTGAACCAGTGTCTACTTTAAGCTCTGTGGATTTACCATTGAACCAGACTGTACAAAATACTTCACTCTTTGCCAATAAATTAACTGCATCAACTCTCTCACTAATTATTGATACACCATCCACATAGAAAGCTAACTGCTTTGCCTCTACTTGATCAACTTGCTTTTTTGTGTGAACTTTCTTTACAACTCTGTGGGGTTTACTTGATTTGTAAAACTTTTGAAAACGGTTCCATTTTTTTACACTTGTGACATTGCTGACCAAATTCTAAGCACTTCTCTCTTTTAGACTCATGATTTGCACCACAATTGCAACAGTTAACAATAAAGCAGGACTTGGGTTTTGCTGAGTCATGCTTGCACTGCACCGAGTATATTCCTTTAACTGAACTAGTCTTAGAACTTGCTGGAAAGTTACGTGGTTTCCCTGGTGAGCCAGCAGGGGTGGTGGCTGACATGTGCTTAGGCCTACTTCTCTTTGCCACATGTTGCATACTATCTACATTTGCTCTGGAGCCTGCTGAAACCATGCTCTTGTCACTTGCAAGCATTGCTTTACTCAATGTTAAATCACTGTCATGAAGCAAAATCTTTCTCACAGCAGCACTATTAATATCACGCATGAGCCTGTCCTTTATTAACATCTTTTAAGTCACCAAACTGACACATTTTAACTTTGTTTCTCAGGTCAGTTATATAAGCTGCAAAAGTTTCTCTTGGTTTCTGATCTCTGATGTTAAACAAATGCCTCTCTAATGTAATATTTGTCTGGGGGGAGTTACACATTTCTCTGAACTTGCACTTCAAACACTTGGGGTCTCTCCTTGATTCAGCCTGTACAACAATATGACAGTTTTCACCTTTTCCCTTCATATACTGCTGGTGCATACACCAAACGAAAGATCACTTTCTATGGCCTGTGACCCAGCTAAAGTTAGCAAAATGAATGCCCTGGTGCTTGCATTATTATCTGAATAAGCTGCTTGTATAAACATATCATACTCTTGCTCAAATATTCTCAAATTCTCTACAATATTCTGATCAAATATAAGAGGTAAGGGCTTTCGTAATTCATCTGCCATATTAACACATACCAGTGAAGGGTTTTGCAAATAAGCGCAAACACATACACATATGATAGAAATTTATGTAAGTATTTGTAAATTTGCCCAATAGGCTCTGTATAACGGAACTTTGTGAAATAAGTCTGTCTCAGTCACTGTAATACTCTTGAAATTCTGTATTGCAAGAAATCACCTATCAGTATAACAAACATATCAAATAACTACTTGCTGCAAGCCTCTGTCTAACTGGACTTTGCGAAATAAGTCTCATGGGCACTGTAATACTCTCGAAATTATTGTCTTGCACAAGTAATTTATCATCATTTTAAGAAACATTTCAAATAACTGCACGATGCAGATAAACTGAGCAAAAGAAGCTCAGAGTCAATAACATTTTGAAGCAATTGCACTTTTCGAATAAACTGTACACAACACACTGAAGTTTCCCCAAAATGGTGATAACTTGCTAGGCAATTCTTTACAGTGCAAGAAACACTCTGTAATGGCGGCACTTTGTGAATAGACACATTTAGCATAAGAAACTTTTTGAAATGGCTACACTTTGACTGTACTTCACGAAATATTTGCACTTTGCACACAAATAAACTCTTCAGAATACATACACAGTCATAAGCACACACTGTAAGCATTTTTATACACTTTGAGATACTTTAGTTATGTCCTTGATACAATATGAAGTCGTATTTATGCCAAAACACAGCACTTTGCCAAAAAAATGCAGTCGCCTTGCTTTATTAATGCTCAATGTGCCCTTTTTTACCCTTATTACATTTGTTTTGCTCGTTTAATCTCTTGTCATGCCCACTGTACTTTTCTTGTGCTCTTTTACTTTAAACATGCTGGTTTTGCCTTAAACACTCTCGTTTTGCTTTAAACATGCTCGTCTTGCTTTTCTGTGAATTGTTTCATCAACTATCTTTATTTTAAACATTTCCTTAGTTAATAAACCTTTTCTGCCTCCTGATTGCTTAATAATGTGGTTTGTGCCCTTGTAATGCTCTGTTTTGTCTTTTTTATAAAATAAGCAGTTAATGTGAATTCTCATTACCTTAGATTCTTTTCTGGGTCTTTTTTGTGCTCATTTCTCTTAGTTTACCTTCACTGTCATCTCTGCACCACATGACTCCAAATCTTATTCTCTGCGATCCCAGTTCTGACACCATGCCGCTCTCCCACTTAGACACAATAGAAGAGTCTTCATGGGGTTCTGTTCAAGCAGCTTTATTTTATACAAAAACACATCACAATAGAAGTTTACTGACTTCCTTAATTAACTAATATACAAACTAACTACTGCAATCATACATGCTCACTCTCTGGTTGCACTCTCAAAATGGCACTAGGAATAGCACGTGCCCGGTATTTATATGCATGCTCAGGCCTTGATATGCTTCTTAAAGACATAGCACACAGCACATGCACTCTGATCTACATGATCCCAAAAGGCCTGGAATATCTTGCTAGTCTGGTGCAACTACCAATTATGTTCATTGAAGATCTGCAGAGGAATGTCATTTTTTTCTGGGAAAATTTCTCTTTTCTTCTCATCTGTTTTTAAGCATGACTACTTGTAAATATAAAGATACATGGATAAATGTTGTTGACATATTATATTTATTCCACCCATATATCACCACCCTAAGAAAAAGTCCATTACTACCATGGATTGTGTTATGTCTCAACCATGAAGAGCCACATGCCTCCTGTTCATTTTGTTGCCTGCCTTTCATTGGCAATTAGTATGAAATGATAATATGTGTTGTATTGACACACATGCTGCCATTTCATACTGACCAACAATGATAGCATGCATTGTACTGATACACAACAGGCTGCAACACTAACCAGAAAAGAAGACCCTGTAAAAACACAGGGATATTTGGAGCATGGTGAGTGTTTTGAGTGCCTAAAGCACAAAGAGAACATCTTCCAAAAGTGTCAATAGTTAAATTGTGTTCCTTCTCCACCCTGTCTCTCTCGAGAAGTGTTCATGTGCTACATGGCTCAAGTGTAAAGTTAACCGTCATCATATGTCACTAGTCTTGTCAGTGCTATAAATTGTGAATGTCAGTCAAGTTATGTTTGTTCTATAATCATGACCATGACCATACACACTAATGAGTAATCCCTGTCCTTCATATGTATATAGTGCAATAATAACCTGTTGCCCCATGCTCTTCACACCTATGCTGTCACATTGCTATTTCAGCTGTCCCATCTTACCACAGTATGTGGTAGTTAAATATAGCAGATCAATTTTTCTTTATGTATCATACTGCAGTTTCAGATTGCAGAAGAGTTTTTTTTCAGTATGGGGATCTGCACAGGGTGCTAGATGATCTAGCTGTTGTTCTACATGGTTTACCATCAAAATCTCAAAGACAAAATAATTTACTATCAAAAGAATGAACTAAAATTCTGAAAATAAAAACAACATATAGCCTAAATGTCAAACGTCAGTAACACGACAAACGACATTGAACATACCAAACTTCTAGTTTTGAAAGTCCATAAACCCTTTTAGGTTTTAGCAGGGGCACGCCCCCCTGCACCCCCCACATTGGGGGCTGCATCCTCCACATCCCCTGAAAATTATATATACCAACTCTGAGATCAGACTACAGTGCAGAAAAGGGTAAATTCCCTGATCATCGCTGAACAGCAATCTCCATTCACAATACTAAATTCAGCTTTAAATTTGTTATTATGATTTTGTGTTATTCCAGTTCGGCATTGTAAAACTTTGAAAACTGCCTTTCAGCCACACATTTTTTCCAACTTGAGCCTTTGAAATTTTGATGGTAAATCATTCTGCATATATATATATATATATATATATATATATATATATATATATATATATATATATATATATATATATATATATATATATAGAAGTTCACCTACCTACCCTCAACTCAGGTATACAGTACCATGGTATATTACAAAGCAGTCCATAAATGCTACATTGATCTTAATTATCAGCTTCTCCCAATATAGTCCCTGAAACTGAAAAATAAACTTTTGCCCCAGAGGTTGTACGTTGTGGAGAGGGGTGGGAACCGAGAAATTCTTGCTAATTTAAAGATAGTGAAAAATCATATTGTACATTTAGATAATGTTGGTTATACTGATGGTTGCAGCAGTACTCTTGTTGCAGTCCATGTGACCAAAGGCTTAGTATTACTGTGGTAAGATGGGACATCTGATGCAGCAATCTTACTTACATACCTATGAACAATATGGGGAAAAAGGGGCACACTAAGGCACATAATGTACTTATTTGTCAGAAATGTAGCAGGAATAATTTTGGTTTGACTGCAATTTAGATAAAGAGGAGAGACAAAGTTATCAACCTGATGATGATACTTTGCATGTAAATTTTTTGTCAAAAAGAACAGGATTATGGTACCCACCATAAAAAAGACATTATATTACACAATAAAACTTTATAACACCAACTCAACATTAACTGTATTAGTACAACTTGCAGTTAACCAACATTCACTCCTTTTAGTCCCAAATTACCATACCAATTTTATGAACAGAAACACAAGAGTAACAATGATTATCGTTAATAAAGTTCTTTTACCCCTCTTAGCATGAAAAAAACACCCCTCATGTAATAGTGCAGCCAACACATTGTTCATATCACATATTACACATATTTACTGAAATGTAGCTTGTTGGCACTCTCCCTTTTATAGTTGTTCTCCAGAGACCGTAACAATGCTTTGTGTTTTCCTTCCAGATTTTATCCAGCCAGACATATGACAATATTTTCAGCTTGAAACATAATTCCTAGAATTCACAAACAATTGAGCAGGTTTTGCGCAATGCCTATATGTTCTTTACATCTTACAGTGATAAGCAGCAGTGCTAGTCACATATGCATGCTACTCATCATGCTAACATGAATACAAGCATGTTTCTGTGTCCAGTAGCAGTGTTGGCAGCCAGGAAACTGTGTTGAGCAGCATGAGCATACAGAGTAAAAACACAAGCTTTCTTATGGGCAAACCTGTTAAGTGTGCTCACACAGACAGCACAAAGAGCTACATAAGGCACATAATGCATGCTGTACTCAGGCAGGGAATGTGAAACGGCAAGGGCAACTACAGTACATGGGTTACCAGACAAGAAAGTGTACTAAGGACAATGTGCCTAGCAATCAAAGAGATGTGTACAGAAATATGTAAGGGGGAGTAAATGTTCAAATTCTAGATAATTGATGTGAAGGTGCTTATGTCACAAAGACAAATTTGTAATAAAACTTCACAATACATATGTCAGAATAAATAATGGTGGTCACAATTTCTGAGCAAATGTAGGTGAATAAAAGCAGACAATATTATAGGATATGACAGTAACACAAATTCAAATGGTAACAGAGGAGAATTATATGACATATGAATGTCATGACATTCTGAGTTAAGATGACAGTTTGCAAGGACAGTACATACAAAATTGAATATTTGCATCACGTGCCTTTCATCAAAATAACATTATAAAATAGTAATAGTTCAGAAGCCACAATCTCCTTTTACAAGGAATTGAACCCATGCTATTAATGTCAACACTGACCTGTGTATTAAGTGTATGCCACAGAAATAGGCTTAATGCATGCATGAGGAAGATCACCCTTAAAGGGAATTATGCACCTCAATATTCTAATAGTTATGCATCCCACATGTAGGTGTATATGGTGTTACAAATATGGGAGCAGATTTAACATAAGTAATGTCCCTGCGTAAGGCACTGACTGACACAGTTACTTTGCTGACATATAAGAACAGATGTATACCCCACATCATGGTGTAATGTATCCCCCAGAGCTGTGTACTGTCAGCATCTACCACAGAAGGTAGCAATGGTGTTGTCAAAAACAAATTAAATTAATGTTGTGAATTAAGATAATATCCCGAGAATGAATGTCATATCGGCATGTCAGACTGATAGCAATGAAATGAGTATGCTCAAGTGCACACAGTTGTGATCAGTCTTATATCAATGTTCCATGGTCAAAGATGGCTTCTGTTATGTCTGTACACATACCATCTAAGAAATGGAGCACACTTGTCTACACCACAGTACTCAATGCATGTGCCAAAGTAACACTCTCACCATTACACTGGCAGAATAAATGTATACTTTCCGGAAATCCGAGGCTGCATTCACTTCTATTCATGTAACATATCAAAGGATAAGACTGACATGATGTGTGATGTCCATATATTCACACAAAATGAATCCCTGTGCTCAAACTGAACAAGTTGTACAACTCCTCCAAGTAACAAGAAGGTTATGAATCACATTCATCACTGTGGAACTTTTATCACAGCTGTTGAAGTCCACCTATGTGAAGTCATATTTTTAGCTGTACTTTATCTGCTAAAAGTTAATGGGGAAGTCTCTGCCGGTCTATACATACAAAGTATAACTGGGATGGATGTCTTTCCTGCAGAAGAGTTAACAACACAGATTTGTATACATACTCATTGCTGGTTTGTAACATTTGCCTAACAGTTGACAAAATCAACACTATAGTGGGATCAATGTATGTGCCATGGTATAAGTGAATTGTCAATTGTAATATTTGTGGTGATGTAAAAGCATTACATTATGTGTATGAATCAAGGAATATGTGTACTTGTAATTACTTACAAAGATTCTTGCAGTATGTCAGACAACATTGCCCGATGCTAGGTATACCCAAACACACCTGCTGTTGCCACTGTGATGGTAGAGCAACAATTATGTACAATGTGGATATAATCTTGTATTGGAATACATTCCTTACTTAAGGAACAACATACATTATAGCGTCTCGCATACTCAGTCCTGAGGTGAGATGTCTCACTACAACTATGACAGAATGACAATTTATTCAAATTACAGCATCAGTCTTCAATATGGCCTTTCCAAAGGAAATGTAGAATATATTTTTGAAATAGGAAACAACAACTACTCATGAACATAGCACATCTGGGTGGCAACACTGTTAACAGCAAGTACGCTGACTATTAGCAGTGACACTGGGATTTGTAATAAATACACAAACTGTGCCATCAAGACAATAGTGGAAGTCAAAGCCAATAAAGTATATTCCAGTTTTAGTGCTTTCAACCTTTATTTAACAGAATTCTTCATAAAAACACTGAATACGAACTCGTCAGGCCAAGCGTTGCAAGAAGACAAGTCTGGCATCATCAGCTACAATACAACATTTATTATGAAATACTCCATTGATTGTGCACACACACACACACACACACACACATATATTATATATATATATATATATATATATATATATATATATATATATATATCATGGAAGTAATATATTAAAATTTGTACATTATTAAAAGTAATCCAGATGTCAAAGTGGTATTGGGTGATAAATCCTGCATCACTTATAAATGGGGAAAACGTTTAATGAATATCTTAGAAAATTCAAGACTGTAATAATAAAAATAATCAATTTAGAGACTGTCAAAATGTGGAAGCTGCAATTATTGTAAATATATACATGAATGCAATACTATTTCAGTAAATCAAATTAACATCAAAATAAAAGGGAAATATAACTGCAACACCACAGGAGTGGTGTATATAGCTTTATGCCAACACTGCCCTGCATTTTATGTAGGGAAGACATACCGCAAACTCAGAAGTAGGATTTATGAACACTCATATGAAATAAAAAATAAAAACGTACTAATGCTTTGTATAAATATGTAGTCAGTAATTTCACACATAGTTTCTTATCTGTAATTTTGAAAAAAAAAATAGAAAGGAATCTTTGGTGGGGTCTATGGAAGATCTGTTTGGAACATAGGGAGCTATGGTGGCAAATTAATTTAAATGCCACGGCATCGCCAGGGTTGAATAACATGCTATCAATAAGTAGTTTATTAAAATGAAGGGCATATTGCAGATAGACTCCTCAGGATTCAATAAAGCTTACATGGAGCTAAACTCCATATAAGAATAGTGGCATAGCTCAAATACGGAGTTCAGATCCTGTGCAATCCAGTAAACAAGGCTGGGGGCGTGCATGAGCCTCCCAGCACTATTCCAACATAAACACCATGGAATAATGATAATAACCTCAATTGCTGGTGAAAACCATGCAAATGAGGTGAATTAGTGATTCAGCAAGCAGACAGGCATCCGTGTTCGAGCCGTGTCTGCTGCAGAAATGTATTTGGTTACTAACCATGTACATTTCTGCAAAAATCAAAATGGGGGCATGACACCTGAAAGTAAAACATGTATTATGAGTATTAGGCATGACAATGGCTAAAAATATGGCAATTGACATGCAAAACTGTTTCAAAATTATAAAAATCAAAGTTTCTTTTTTTGGGCTGTTTAAGTGTTGTGCAGTGGAGCACAAATGCGATTGTGCAAAAAATTAAAAAAAAATGTAAAACGACAATTTTATGTAAAAGATGAATTTTGCCATTATAAGGGGCAGCAGGCAGACTAATAACAATAACAGGTAACAGTGGTAGCTAAGGATATAGACTCCTGTGTAGTGGTGCAACATGGGACTAAGGCAGTGGATTATGTAAATGAGCTGAATTTATTGAATAATAAAATGGGAAACTGTGTCCATGGGTACCTAACTGTGTAGGAACAATAATGTAGTGGTGTAAGCAGAAGAAGCAGCTGACATGAAAAGGGTGTGTGTCATGCTTGGTGTAAGCACATTGGAGTTCTCTAACTTCTATTTGCACTCAGCTAAGCACAGCTAAGCAAGGAGGTGTGTCTGAGGCTGCTTAGCTCCTTCAAGAACTGATGAGTGTGTTCCTGTCCAGGGAAGGGTCTTTTCTGCTCAGCAATGTTTACACTAGTTGAAACAGTTTGTGCAGAGTGACATGGGGCTTAAACACAGTGGAAAAAGAGGGAAAAAAAGGAAATAGAATAAAGGTGATGAACTACAAATCACTAATATGGACTCTGCCACTCACAGTGGCCCAATCAAACCTCTCAATAATATTGCTGCCAGGTGGAATGTATCATAGTCAGCCTATCACACAAGCAGCATCTGCAGCACACCAGTATAAAGAAAGCAAACACCTTTCAGTCTGTTTTTTCCCACAACCCCTGCACCATTGGTGTACACACTTGGGAATTTTAACTGACAAAATGTTAGGGGCTGCTGCTGCTTTGCTACATCTGTAAATGCTACAGACTGAGGGTAGTGATGAGGATGATGCTGACAACCATCCCAGACTGAGGAGGAGAAGAGTGTTCAGAGCCTGGGTAACCTTTCAGGGGATACATGAGCTGACAATAGTGGAGTGCTGCAGGGTGGACAGGGACATACTACAGCAACTCATCGAGCTGTGCTGGCCTCACCTCAGACCCAGAGCCAACAGAGGGGAGCCTATCCCAGTTGAAACAAAGGTATGTGTAGCCTTAAGAATACTAGGTACAGCTAATTTCCAAAGATCTACTGTGGACATTATGGGGATCTTACACGCATCTACATCCAGGGTGCTCCACCATTTCCTGCATGTCATGAGAACACATGCTGGTGAGCACATATATTTCCTCAGCACCTCTGAGGAGAGGACCAGCAATATGCATCTCTTCCACTGTGCAGCAGACTACCCAGAGGTACTGGGTACCATAGACTGCATGCACATCCAAAGCAAGGCACCACCCAGTGAAGAGGGTAGAGTCTATGTCAACCGCAAGGGCTATCACTCCATCAACTACCAGATTATATGCAATGCCCAGGGCATTATCATGAATGTGTGTGCTGGCAGCCCTGGTAGTTATCATGACTCCTACATCTGGCATGCTTCACAGATGTGCCAGGCATTTTCCAGGGGGGACATCCCATATGTCCATCTGGTGAGGGATGCTGGCTATGTATTGGAGCTGTGGATGATGACACCCATCAGAAATGGGCGCACACACATACACACACACACACACACACACACACACACACACACACACACACACACACACACACACACACACACACACACACACTGAAGAATGCTATAACAAGGCACATGCACAAACCAGGATCATTGTAGAGCATGTGTTTGGGATGCTCAAGTCATGGTTCCACTGCCTTGACATATCTGGTGGAGCCCTGTAGTACACTCCAGCCACATGTGCACAAATGTTCATAGTATGTGCCATGCTACACAATAAGATCCTGTGGAAACAGCTGAGGCAGGAACATCACAAGGAAGGGCCACACAGCTCCTCACGATTGCCAAGGTCCCCACACGCACAGGAAGACTTGGAGGAGGAACCCTCTGAGTCTGCTCATGTAAGCAGATGGAGGCATGACCAGTATGCCCAGGCCTTGGCAAAGAGGCAACGCACAGCACACGCACTGACACTGTAGGGACCCAGGGACTGACACCGCTGTCTGTCTCACACACACATTAAAATGGATGCCCCACACATCACACTACTTGTACCTTACCATGAATAGGCTGTATACTGTGTGCATCTGACAGAGTCAGCCCTCAAGCACTGTCCTCACAACTGCTGCAGGCACAAAGTAAGTCAGTCTTCTTAACAATAAATGAATGGAGTAGTATGTTGTGGTAGCATAGCTATGGTATCACTGCATGCATGCAAGGGAATGGGGTGGCCTAGTGGGATAGCAGCAGACAACCGACAGCTATATGGGACAACAGGAAATGTCCGCACAATACTGGCTTCCCCAGAGTATGCAGTAGTCCTCTAAGTGACAAATGTCACTGCAGTATATGTGGGGGGCTAACTAACTGGTAGGTCATAGGTCACATGCATGGATGTCAATGTGGGAGTCCCATACTCACCCCTCAGCCTCACCCAGCAAGTCAGCAATAGAAAACCATAAAGAAATGTCTGGCAAAGGCCCACAAATGGGGACAATGATGAAATATTCCTCTACAGACTTACACAGTGATACCATAGCAGGTCTTGCAGTTGCTGTGAAGGGTAAGAAGTCTGAAACCCAAATGTCTGCCATTACAATGTAACCTGTGGTCTTTAGTGATATGCCTGTATTCTCCAAGACAGGCACAATATTATGCTAAATGGAACCAAAATGTAAAGCCAACATCAGCACAGTCTGTGCAAATGTGTACAATTGACAGGTGTGCCTCCCAACACACCCATGTTCCCATATAAATGCAGTAAAATTAATGTCTGTAGGGTATTAGGAGCACTACACACATTCCCAGGGCTGTCACAATCAACTTGATAACTTGTTGCATGTCCACAAGATGCAGGGGTCCATGAGCAATGTATATGTCTGATTAATGATGTTAGGGTGTGGCCAGCACTTACTCCTGGCTGTCGTGTCTTAGTGGCCTAGGTACAGTATTGTGGTTGACAGGGTGCATGTTCCAAGAACTGTAGTGCCAAATATTTTTCATGTCAACTACAGCTACGATAGGAGTTATACACACTGTCCAGATGTCAATATCTGTTACAGCAGGAAAGCTGGACAGGTCAGGGACAGGGGTCCACACATATGGATAGTACACAGCTCGAAATAATCTACACAGTGCCTAGCATACCTCTCAACTGTACAGATTGTTTGCAGAATGTCCAGAGGTTTGCATCATATTTTTCATCTGTTTATCATGAAATTATGGTTTTCTGGCAAATCACTGGCAAATCCCGAAAGACTAAAGTTAGAAAATAATGTCAGATTGTACTTTCAGACTTCATACCCTTTAGAAAAATGGATGCTAATGCATAATCTGTTATTGTATCACCTTTCTAGGTTTGTAATGCCAATAGTTAACAATGGTCCCTATATTTAGGCCTTTCTCCCCCAATTACTTATGGCTTTGTCTAGATGTCTGACACTAAGAAGTTGCAAGGTATGGTGCCTAGTAAGACAGCAGGTACCTATAGGTCAATGTACTGCCAGGTTATAAAAGGCTGCCACCTTACTGTGTCAGCACTGACAACATGTCACTGGCCAACATCCATACCCTGGAATGACAGGTTGTCACAGAAGGGGCACAAGTATGCCTTGTATATCTGTTCTGCTTGTCCTAACATTATATTTGCCTGCCAACTATTTGCAAAACAAGAAAGGGTCATGTCAAAACAGCAATGGCAGACAGTGGAGAACCAGACGTCATACTCTTAAGAGAAAGCAAGCAAATAACAAACTGGTCTCCCAACTGTCTGTTTGGCAGAACTGTATTAACACCCTATACCCATGTGTGAGCCTTTGTCTGACTGTCATATATGAGCCTGTCCAGATGTCAGTCTGTGATGGTTTGACAGCTAGGCCAACATGTAGCCTGATAATAACATAGTAACACAAACCACCTGAGAACCACAGCAGATGTAGTGGTGCAGTGATGGACAACCTGCTAAATAGGTAAACTCAGAGGTGTGAAGTCCATAAACTTGTGTGTGAAGTTACGGCATTTCCCTGCTCACACCAGAATTACAAGTACATAACAGCAACCACTGTGGGCAAAGCTGTGACTGAACTACAGCAGGACAAAGAGACACACATACACTGGCCAGACAAATGGAGAATGTGCACACCAGAATAAATTGTGCAGTAACATAGGTGCATGCAGTGCATGGAGTAAATATCACCTGCAAATACACAACACACACCCACATAAGTGGAGGTCTGCAACAAAACAAAACCTCAAACAAAGACAACTTCAGAGGCAAAAACACATGAGAACTCCACAAACCTACACACCACAGACCATGCATAGTCCACACACCAGGGTCTTCCAAACACTAAGGCCATACCATACACCCAACATATTACTCATAGAAGACTCCACTGTAAGACACACAGATGTGCCTCTCACCTGGCAGGATAAGGAGAAAGTCACGGTTACTTGTTTGTCAGGTGCCATAATCTGCCATATCACACATGCACTCAAGTCACCCCACAACAGGTACAGGTATCACTGCAGCCTGGTCCATGGCGGTGTGAATGATGTCAGATGTACCTCCCTGGACTATAGGAAAACAGAGATGATTTAGCTTGCTGAATATCTGTCCCATGCAGGTATATCCCTAGCCTTAAACAGCATTCACCATCACCCAGAATGATGGCTCAATATAAACAGAAAATTATTGTCAATAACACTTGCCTCACTTATTGGTGTCGCCCAGTGGGATCCACTGCCTAGCAGCCTGGGAACATATGATCAACAGACCACGCTGCTTTGCTAGGGATGGCCTGTATCTGTCTCACTTGGCCTTCAGGCCTCTGGCAAAGACCCTTGCCTCCCCCATAGTGCCTTTGTAGGGAAAGTCATGGGGTCCATACTACCAACATAAAACACTCAACAAAACGCAAATTAAAGGCTATGCTGCTAAACGCTAGGGGTCAAAACAGGAAAACGCACTGATTGCAAGCAGTCATAATTCTGGAAGATGGTGACATTTGTGCACTTACAGAGACCTGGCCCACAGCTGTGGAGAGAAACCCATCCTTATCTGATCACTCATCTTATCACACAGCCAGACCACAAAATGTGGGCAGCAAAGCCAAAGGAGGTGGAATATAAATATATATTAGACACACACCTCCAGGCTGGTCAAACAGTCTGACACACACAAGACACTCCAAGTGCAGTTAACTGTTGACACGACCCGTATGCAAATTATGTGTAGCTGCAGGCCAACATATCTGACTCAGGACACCCACCCCACATATCTGACCCTCTACAAATCTATCAAGATTCCACCCGTCACCCTGATCCTGGCTGAGTTATATTATCCAACCATTGATTGGAAATCCAGCCATGCCAGAACAGAAATGCACGGAGATTTCCCCCATCTTATCAATGCCACATCCTTAGGACAGCCACTTGATACCCCCACAAGATGTGATACCTATGTCGGACTTGGCAGTAACCAACATGATCAACCACTGTAGCACCCTACGGTATCATCCTCCCTGGCAAGATCCGACAGAAAAGCGGTCACGTGTCAAATTGCTATCTATCCTGACCCCCTGTATAGCCATGGTAAAACGAAAATGTCCCACAAGCTGATCACAGCCACCAGAGGGATGGTATAAATAGCTGAACAGCCCCCTACCCCGCTAGAGGAATAGGCACCAACTTCCAAATGTACAAAAAACTACTATGCCAGCATATATATATATATATATATATATATATATATATATATATATATATATATATAGAGAGAGAGAGAGAGAGATGGCCAGAATCAGGAATACCTGACAGAACAACATCACCATCTGCAAGGGAGAGTAAACCTGTCCACAAACATCTGCAATAAAGGAACTGTATAACAAAAGGATAACATTGCTGTCCAGGACTGAGAAGGAGTAGGTATACAATTAGAAGTAATCAACCCTTAGCTTGAACAAGCAAATAAAAGCACCAGTGAAATCCACTAAAGGCAACTCTGAGTTCAAATTGCCCACATCTAAGACAGACAATCATAGGTTCATAGGTTGGTACTAGGCTATCGGCCCTAAGGCCCATACAAGCCTAGCCATAACAATTCCCTGGCTATTTCTTCCCACTGTATTTACTTCCCTGGACCCCTGTCTAGCAGGGCAACTGACATGATCCCTGGGGTGAATTTCCTTTTTCCCATCCAATCATCAAGGTTCCTTTTGAAGAGGGCCAAAGAGGCACTCTGCTTGACATGTATGGGCAATCTATTCCAGGTATGCCACATAGAAGGATTTCCTGACTGTTGTGGCGATGTGGTTATTGAAGGTGAGACCACTGTCCACCTGTGTCCCTAAGTCCCTTATCACACTTTTGGTGTTTTGTGTACTGCCACCTATGTGATAATTCATGGGTACATGTTTTTTCCCAAAGGCGATAACTATGCATTTCTTGGCATTGAGCTTGAGCCCATGGCTCTGGCACCAAGCATCTGTTTCTGTAAGGCCCTTTTGTAGAGTATCCACATCATTTGGGGATTCAATAATGGCTCCCAGTTTGCAGTCATCTGTGAACTTTGTTAGCCAGAGTCCCTTAGTGTTGGCCTGTACTTCAGAGAAGTAGATTCCAAACAAGAGCGGTCCCAGGACTGAACCCTGAGGTACTCCACTTGTCACTTGTCTGGAGCTGGATTTGGAGTCAGCTACTTTTACAGTGTGGGTTCTGTCAGTAAGCCAGTTGGCAACCCATCGAGTGACGTAGGGATTAATTCCCAGCTTAGTAAGTTTATCTATGATTCCAGAGTGGGGGATGGTGTCAAAGGCCTTGGCGAGGTCCAGATAGGCTGTGTGGACTGCCTTACCTTTGTCCACAGCTCTGGTGACTGATTCAAAGAAGTCAATAAGGTTCAGGAGACAGGATCAGCCCTTCACGAACCCAAACTGGGTGGGGACCAGTGTTTTAAGGTTGCCAATGTCTTTGTTTATAAGTTCCATGATAATACATTCCATGGCCTTGCAGATCAGGCTCATCAGACTGATGGGGTGGTAGTTCCCGGGATCCAAGGTGGATCCCCCTTGTGGAGTGGGATAACTGTAACTGTGTGCCACTCAGTGGGCACGAAGCCTGAGGTGAGGGTATGATTAAACATGACACTTAGGTGAGGTGCCAGTTCATTTTGTAGTTCATGAAGTACACAGCCCGGGATGTCATCTGGTCCCATGGATGCTGTAGTCTTAGCTTTAGAGAGTGCATTTTTGTACCCGTGTGGCCGTTATTAGCAGAATTTGGCAATCTTCCAGTATTGAGATGGGCCATTTAGAGGGTGAGAGGGGGGTGAAGTTGGCACTGAATCGATCTGCCAGGATATTGGAAATATCCTTTGGATCAGTATATTTAATGCCATTCTGTTGTAGCTCAGAGCAGATCTGAGCACTGCCATTTAGATTCTTGACATAGTTATAGAATGCCTTGTGGTTGTCTTTGGAATCTTTGGCAATTTTATTTTTGTAACTAGCTTTGGATGATTTTTTTGAGGGATCTCACCTTCTTACTGAGGCTGATAAGGGAGTTTTTTGCATCCTGGGATTTTCCTCTTTTCTGCAACAGTTTTTTTCCTTTTGTTGCAAAGTTTGTTTATGGCAGGGGACCACCAGATTGGCTTCCTTTTTTGGAGGAGAGCATCTTGGTTCTATCTGGGATGGCACAATTCATGCATGAGTGGATGTGCTCGTACAGTGCCTTAGTGTAGGACTCAGCAGTCAAACTTTCAGTTCCCATCTGCATGGGTGTCATGAAGTTTGTAACTTCTGACTTCAGTAGCATGAAGTTGGCCTTCCTCACATATATCTGCATTCCTGAAGAAAGCTCCCAGATCTGTGCAGAACTGGTGGTCAAGGACACCACATACACAAATGTTGTAGATATAGACACTCCATTGGCTGACAGATTCAGTGGAAATGTCTCTCCTCTGCCTCCTATCAGGAAAGCAGGACATCCCCAGTACCTGAACACCCAACCCTTATCACTAGGGAACAGGGCATCACTGCCCAATCAAAGTCAAGAAGACAGCCTCCATGGGACCTGAATACATCCCAGACTGCAACCTACATAAACCCAGGCATGAACTGGCAGCATCATTATGCACCATATGCACCCAAAGCCTGAGTACTGTCTTTATCACAACCAAGTGGCGGACAGCCACTGTCATCCCTTTACACCAAGGTGGAGTGTTCACCGATCCAGGAAATGAAAGACCCATCAGCCTAACTAGTGTGATCAGCAAGGCCATGCGATGGATTATCATGGATCTCATTAACAGGGACATTGGCAAAATCCAAATACATTACCCTACACAGTCTGCCATTCTCAGGGAAGGTATGTCAGTGAACTCTGGATGACTTCCCTGAGGCAGCCAACAAAGGCATGAATAAGGGGAAAGATGGTGCACTCTGGCCATCTTGACCTGACCAAAGCCTGACAAACTATTCCTTACTTGGCCATAGTACATGAACTCTGTCAACTAGGCAGCAATCCATATGTTACCAGATGGGGAGAAAACTGGTTCATTGATAGAACCCACATAATCATAATAGGGGTAGCCAACTCAAACAGTACACCCGTAATGAGTGGCATACCCTAGAGATCGGTCTGGGGGCCTCTGGTATATGGGATATACTTCCCTGAGGTGCAGGCCAAAATCACTGGCCATGGCTGACCAAGTTGGCAGATGACTGCAAGCTGGGAACAGTCATCAATACCCAAAGTGATGTGGACCTCCTACAAGAGGGTCTCACCAAAACAAATGACTGATGCCAGAAATGTGGCCTCAAGCTGAATGCCTGCAAATGCATCATCATCCTCTTTGGGGAGACTGACATCCCCTCATAGTATCACATTAATAACAATGTCCTACATACACAATCAGTAGTGAGGCATTTGGCCACCCACGTTGATAGCAACATGAAGTCTGAGCACCATGTTTCTCCCATTTTACAGAAAGCTTCATAGATGGGACAACTCAGATATAAGGGTATCCCATCCAGGGACAAAGAGGTTATAAGATCCATGTATGCTAACCTTATGAGGCCAATTATTTTGTTCAATGCCCCCTTCGGCATGTACCTCACAAAGCACATGCAGCAGCTGGAGAGACCACAGAGGTTACTCACTGGGAGAATGCAGGACCACAAACACCCACCCTACACAGATAGGCTAACAGCACTGTCCATCTACTCAGTTCCATACAGACTCCACAGAGGTGACCCCTGTCTGGCATACAATGCAATCCAGACCCTGCCTTTATGGGCCTGTTGCACATCTGGAAGTCAAGGTCCACTCGATCAACCTGTAGGTGCAGCATCAACCTGCTCTGTGATATCAATATGGCTTGGTGTGACAGATATGTGTCCCACACACTTCCCCATCTGTAGAATACACTCCCTGTTCACATCAAGCCAAGTGCCTCAATACCCCTAGTGAAGTGCTCCCTGTGTAATTGCATGGGAAACAGAAAATACAGTCCTGTGATTCCACCAGTGTCCCTGCTGGACAGGGGCTCTGGGTGCTAACATGTCTTAACATGGGCTACACTCCAGTCTGCAAGAGTTATAATGGCTTCAGGGCCAATAGCCTATTAACCTCATAAGCTATCAACCTATACACAACTGTCTGTCAGTGGTTCACCACATTACTCTGTACTGCTTTGCCACTGACATACCTAGAAATCACAGTGCTATGTGGAATATACCACATATATAATGGACATCTCTGCTCAGAAGAATGCAGTCTGTACCCACAACCATACTGCTCAACCTCTTACAGTAAGAGATCTGGACAAGGTCATAAATAAAAGTGGGACAAAGGCCCAATGATAGGCATGTGTTTTAAATATTGCTCTTACAAACTTAGAAAGTTGGTAGAATAACAGGTTTTGCATTAGCATGAATTATCTGAAGGTTATGAAGTCTGAAACACAAATGCCTGTCATTATTTTCTAACTTCAGTCTTTAATTATTTGCCACTAACTTGCCAGAAAACCACAGGTTTATGAAAAATGGACAAAAATTAGACAAATATCTGGACAATCTGCAAAAAACTTTTACAGGTGAGAGGTATGCCCACACCAGGATATGACTTTTCAGGTATGAAGAATACGGCAAAAGCAGAAGATCCCCAGCCAGTATACCACCAAGTTGCTGGATTGTTTACATAGTTTCATCAGTCATTCACTGTAGCTAGACCCCTCAACTGGACGGATTGGGCAAGAATGGTTATAGTTTGGCTCATAATATTGGTTTGTGCATCATACATCTTGTATTTCTCTGGTAAATCACTGTCATGATCTGAGGATTTCTGTCAGTAGGTAATGACACAATATATTTCAGTGTCAGACATTATATATGTCAGAAAATATCTGCTAAAATAAACCCTGTAACTCTAGCAACTTCCTACATTACTAAGAACAATAATTACAGTATCTCCCTATGTTTGGGACATTGTCCCCACATTTTCCAGGCTATCTCCAGATATCTTGCACTAACAGGTTGAGAGGTATAGCTGTAGTACACAAAATCCCAGACTGGAGTATAACTATCTCTGGAATGGAGTCTCACTCTTACTATAGAAGGGCATACTGGGCATGCTCCTACACTTAGAGAATTACAGCCCATGTCGGAACCCACACTGGACTATATAACTGTTTTGTGCATAGATTTCTTTGCATACAGACAGCTATGTACACCTTAACTGTCTCAACACACACCCATTAGACAGGATTACCCTCAGATAGCTGTAGGTGGCTGGTATGTGATATATCTGCATCTGTTGCATGTGATACACAAAAATATATATGTGGGCAACATATAACAAAATGTCAAGCATACACACACATAGACATGGGGAAGAGAGAGACAGACAGTAATAGAGAGAGACACACACAGGGAGACACAGACAGAGTGAGTCATACACAGGGATACCCTGAATGGCATAGAGTGATGTCTTGCTGTGGGGAGTGGCATCCTGGTTGTAACCAGTCGCACGTGGCAGCATAAAGGTGAGCTGCATTGTGTGATAGTACTGAGGTGGGGGTTGTAATATCACATCACCTGCCTTTGTGTGTGTTTGTGTCTGTAGGTTTAAGTATTAAGAGGCTTTTCCCACTCAGTACGCTTTCCATTGGCCTACTTTACAAGATCTGCTGATGTCATTCACCTTAGAAGTACCTTTGGACAGCCCTTACCCTATAAGCCCTGTGGTGCATGTGATAACTGTGTAACACTGTATTACTAAATAAGTAGATAGGTAGGGGTTCTAATCTCAGTTCTGGTAGTGTGTGTGTGTGTGTGTGTGTGTGTGTGTGTGTGTGTGTGTGTGTGTGTGTGTGTGTGTGTGTGTGTGTACGTGTGTGTGCGTGTGCGTGTGTGTGTGTGTGTGTGTGTGTGTGTGTGTGTGTGTGTGTGTGTGTGTGTATGTATACACTTCCCAGTGCCCTTCTTTAGCAGTCCTGCTGATGTCATTCACCTTAGAAGTATCTTTGGAGAGCCCTATAAGCTCCGCAGTGCATGCAATAACTGCATGACAGTATAGTACAACTAACTAGATAGGTTGGGGTCTATTCTCAGTTCTGGCAAATGTGTGTGTATGTTTGTAGGATAAAGTATTTTGAGGACTTTCCCAACCACAACACTTTCCAGTGCTCTACTTTAGCAGTTCTGCTGATGTCATTCACCTTAGAAGTACCTTTGGACAGCCCTTAGCCCTATAAGCTCCATGGCACGTGCAATAACTACATAACTGTATAGTACGAATAACTAGAAAGGCAGGGGTTCTCTTTTCATCTCCAGCAAATGTATGTGTGTGTGTGTGTGTGTGTGTGTGTGTGTGTGTGTGTGTGTGTGTGTGTGTGTGTGTGTGTGTGTGTGTATCTGGGTGTAAAGGTGTTTGTAAGTGTGTATGTTTGTAGGGTAAAGTATTTGATGCCCTTCCCACCCAGTACATTTCCCACTGCCATACTTTACAAGGGCTGTTGATGTAATTCACCTTTGAAGTACCTTGGGACACTGTTAAATCCTATAAGGTCCATGGTGCATGTGATAACTGCGTAACACTGTAGTATACATACTAGATAGGTAGGGGTTCTAATCTCAATACTGGCAAGAATGATACTGTGTGTTTGTGAGAATCATATCCTGTGCATATGTTTGGGTGAGAATCTTATCCTCTGGGGGTGTTGGTTATACCATTTTGAGGTGTGTACCAGCCCGTACACTTTCCATTGCCCTACTTTACAAGGCTTGCTGATGTCATTCATCTTAGAAGTACCTGTATACACTAAGCTCTGTGGCGTGTACAATACCTGCATAATACTATAGTACAAATAATTAGATAGGTAGGGGTTCTAATCTCAATACTGACAACTACAGTGGTTCATAGGTTCATAGGTTCATAGGTTCATACTAGGCTATCTGCCCTAGGGAATTTATAAGCCTAGCCCAGAGTTTTGTGGCTTTCGCCACCCCTATAGTTTGAAGGATACTATGCCCATTATTTTGCTGTGCCTCTGTCAAGCAGTGACACTGAGGTTATCCCTGGGGTATACCTGCGATCTCCCATCCATTGATCAAGATTTCTCTTGAAGAAGGCCAGCGAGGTGCTCTGTGTCACATGAACCGGGATTTTGTTCCACAGCATAGGGAGTCTCTGGGTGATGAATCTGTCCCTCCAGCACATCCTATTAATAGCCGTGTCGAGGTTTAGGTCTCTTGCCCTTGTAGTTCTGATGGATTTAGATTTTTTGAGGTGAAGCATGTTCATTAATTCCGGGTTGGACATGGCCTTGTATGTCAGGCACAGGTCACCTCTGAGCAGTCGGTAAGCGACTGAATAGTGCTGGAGTTCCTTCAGTCAGGCAGCATAAGACATATTTTTGAGACCCTTTATCCTTTTAGTGAGGAACATTTGGGGCCTTTCCAATTGCTGCAGGTGTCGGGTCAGATACATTCCGAATGGGGCATTGTACTCAATCATTGGTCTGATGAGTGATGAGTACAGGGGAACGATGACCTCCCTTGATCTAGATGTGAATCCTTCATGATCAGGTGGGCAATGTAGAAGGTCTCCCTAACTACTTTGGCAACGTGAGTGTCAAACGAAAGGTTACTGTCAACCTGGGTCCCCAGATCCCTGATAACCTCTTCTGTGCTTAGTGGATTGCCACCTATATGGTAACTAGGGGTAACCTTGTTTTTCCCGAAGGGAATGACTATGCATTTTTTGGCGTTTAACTTTAGGCCATGGCTCTGGCACCAGTTATCCGTTTCTATGAGACCCTTCTGAAGGATGTCTGTGTCAGATGGGGTTTCAACTATGGTGCCCAGTTTGCAGTCATCTGCAAACTTTGTCAGCCATAATCCTCCTGTGTTGGCCTGTACTTCTGAAAAGTAGATGCCAAACAAGAGTGGGCCCAGGACTGAGCCCTGAGGCATACCACTTGTGACAGGCTTGGAGTCTGACATAGCGCCAGCAACTCTGACCCTGTGGGTTCTGTCACTTAGCCAGTTTGCAATCCATCTTGTGACGTATGGGTTTACATTTAAGCTGGTGAGTTTTTCAATGATACCCGAGTGGGGTATTGTGTCAAAAGCCTTTGCCAGGTCAAGGTAGGCTGTGTGGACTGCCTTGCCCTCGTCAATGGCCTTGGTGACTGTTTCGAAAAAGTCAACCGAATTTAAAAGGCATGATCTGCCCTTGACAAAGCCAAACTGGGTTGGCTCCAACATCTGCAAGTCCCCTATGTCTTTATTTATGAGTTCCATTATGATCCTCTCCATAGCTTTGCAGACCAGGCTTGTCAAGCTGATGGGACGGTAGTTTCCGGGGTCGGTGGAGGCACCTCCTTTGTGAAGTGGGACCACAGTTGCCGTACGCCACTCCTTGGGTACGTATCCTGAGGTGAGACTAAGATTAAACAGTTGCCCTAACTGCGGGTTTAATTCCTCATTAAGTTCATGGAGCACACAACCAGGAACACCATCTGGTCCCATGGATGCTGTGTTTTTCGCCTTGGAGAGAGCAGTTCTCACCTGAGCATTTGAGATGTTTGGGGGACTACAGTCCTCTGGTATAGATATCTCTCCTTTTGGGGGGGGGGGAATTTGCACTGAACCTGTCAGCCAGTATGTTGGCAATGTCTGTAGGTTCCGTGATTTTTACATCATTTTGAACTAATTCTGAGCATATCCGGGAGTTTCCTCCCAGGTTTCTAACATAGCTAAAAAAGGCCTTATGATTGTCTTTTGAGTCCTTAGCGATTTTTCTGTCAAAATTTGCCTTGGATGCTTTTATGAGAGATCTCAGTTTTTTACTTATAATGATCAAGGATGTCTTCCCTTTTACGGATTTTGCTCTATCTTGTAGTAGCTTTTTCCTTTTGTTGTAAAGCTTGTTTATGGCTGGGGTCCACTAGACTGGATGCTTGCCTTTGGTACAAAGAGTCTTTGTTTTGTTTGGGATTGCCTGATCCATGCAGTCCTGGAGGTGCTGGTAGAAGGCATTTGTAAGTGATTCAGCGGTTTGAGTAATGGTTTCCACTGGCTCGGGGGCCTTGAAAGAGACCACACCAGTCTTTAGGAGTGTGAAGTTGGCTTTTGAGAAGTTCTTCACTGTGGTCTTTTTTATCTGGGGTGGGGGTGGGATGTGGACTTCCAGTGAGATTAGTTTATGATCTGATCTCACCAATGATGGGTATACCTCTGGTGTTAAACATTGTGACCCCATGTTTGTGATGATGAGATCCAGTATGTTTTCTCCTCTTGTGGGGATGGTGACCAGTTGTTCCATGGCATTTGAGTTTATGAACTCTAGGGACCTTTGGGCTATAGTGTTGGGGCTTGAGTAGTGATCCCAGTCTATATTTGGATAGTTGAAATCACCCAGTATGATGGTGTTTGGAGATATATTTATCCCCTCCAGTGTTTTCAGGAAAGCTGTGTGAGGTTCCTGAGTTTGAGAGGGTGGCCTGTAACAGGCTACAAACTGGTGTGTGTGAACCATATCCACTTTGGCTGTTGTGTGTGTAGGTTATATCATTTTAAGGACTGTTGACCCCCACCCTGTGGCATTACTTTAAACAGCCTGTTAATGGCATCTGCCTCACATGCACCATGTTAAACTATACAGCCCATACCAGTCATTTGTATAAATGTATATGGAATATCCAGATGTTTGCAACCTATATGTGGCCTGTGTCCCCTAACAATGGGCATTTATGTGATATCATTGCCAAATATGTCACAGTTACCATAGTGACAGATATGCCAGCATCAGACATCATATCTGACTGAAACATCATGCTGATACAAAGTCTGTTGCTCTATCACTTGTCCAGGTTTGTAGGAGCAATAGATGAGACCAGTTGCTATTTCTGGTGGTTTATCCCACCATCCATGGAGGCATTCCCAAGATTACATGTTGCAAGTGGTAGTGGGTTATGTCCCAGGCATATAATCTATGTGAACCATGTAATGTGTATATAGCACTATAGTACATAGAAGTGGATACGTAGGGTTACTAATCTGTCTATTAACAACTGTGTTTGTGTTTCTCTGTGCACAACCCCTATGGCTGTCTTTACTGTGTGTATGAGATGGCTAGACTATTTTGTGTGCCTTTTCCACCTTATAAACTCTCCCATTGCCAATCTAATTTCAGACCATACAGATGTCATCCACCTTATAAGACAGTTGCACAGTTTCTAACAGAAAGGCACTGTGGTGCATGTGATGGCCGTATCACTGTGTATTGTACATAAATAGATAGGTAGGCCATCCAATCTGAGAAGTGTCAACTCTATGTGCATGTGTGTTTCAATGCATGTCCCCATGCAGCCGTGTGTGTGTGTGTGTGTGTGTGTGTGTGTGTGTGTGTGTGTGTGTGTGTGTGTGTGTGTGTGTGTCAGATCAACTCTATGTACATGTGTGTTTCAATGCATGTCCCCATGCAGCAGTGTGTGTGTGTGTGTGTGTGTGTGTGTGTGTGTGTGTGTGTGTGTGTGTGTGTGTGTGTGTGTGTGTGTGTGTGTCAGATGGCTCTACCATGTTAAGGGCCTCTGAACCCACCATTAGCAATCCTGACAGCCCCTGCAATTGTCACCCACTTGAATAGTAGTGGCAGACACTGCAACACTACCTTTCCTCTGTGGTATTTGTGTTATGCATCTAGTACTATCGTTTGTAAGACTAGGCAGGTAGGGGCTGTGCTCATCCCTTCAACAGCTGCTCCATATACTGGACTATGGCTCTGTGTGCACTACCAGCACAAGAAGTCAGACTTACATATGAGATAGCAGACACATATGCTGGTGACTGTCAGGTTAGACTAACACAGGCTGACCTATGTCAGGAATACATACCCCAAACCTGTCATGTACAGTACCATGCATAACCTCATCAACTGATCAAGGTTGAGTGGATGGGAAAGAAATGGCAGGGGCAACAGGTGCTGATATGTGACTCTGTTGCAGTCAAAGTAATGGCTAAGTGTGTGAGGGACCTAGTGCCAGTACTCATGTAACCTCCTCTGTATGTATGAGCATGTAGTACTAAAGAATACACAGGTGATATGTGTGAAGGCTAGCTGTCTGTGTCATGGGGTATGTATGCAAGGTCACACTGTCTGCCTCAACTGTCCCTCACACACTGTTGCATGCATACACACCTGGTAAACATGTACATATACAGCTGCACCTTGGCTATGAAAAAGTCCCTGTGTTTCCACTCTGCCATACTCATCATTGCAAATGTCAGCAGGCCCATAGCCTGCAGACACACAGATACCTGGAACACAAACAGAATACAGTATGTGAGACTACAGTCAGTCAGCAGTATTAACAGCAATAATGCATCATGGCTAAAAAGGTACATACACTTCGATATGTACCCATAACTATTGCCAGCAGATAACACCTTACACAACATTACATTACTGCACTGTACTATACTCATCTTGTGCATCAGACCCATATTGGCATGTCTCTGCATTGATGGTATGGATAACAGGGATGTGGCACAGGTATCACCACATGCAAAGGTGTGGTGTGGGTTTGCCAGAGGCCTAGGCTGGACCATATGGTTGACATCATGTGTGTGTGTGTGTGTGTGTGTGTGTGTGTGTGTGTGTGTGTGTGTGTGTGTGGAGAGGTGGTGTTCAACTGGGCTGTGCAGAGGAGCTGTGTGTGTCTGGTGGTGATCTGCCTGTGATAGAGATGTGTGAGTGTTTGTATGCACAAAATCAAGCCATGTGGTTGCCCTACACAGGGGTATGTTGGACAGCTGTGGACCCTACATGGCAGGATGTACAGTTCACCATCGCCCTCCAGGGAAATGGGAACTGGTTCTGCCAGGAGTCTTACTGGCACCACCAGGCCCAAGGCCAGATGCAGTACTACTCCCTGATGGAGACTGCTGTCTGCTGGATCCACATCCCTGACTGGACCAGACAGGACCACGTGCCCATGGCCTGCTCCATTGTGAAGTGGACAGCGGCCTTCCTTTGGTAGTGCTGGTGGTACTGCCCTATAGGAGTATGACTATGCATGGCCAAGTGGGCTTTCATCTGATCTTGCTGCTGACCTACAGCCATGTGGCCAGCACCCTACTCCCACCACATGCTCAAGCACAGACATTCCATGGTTGAGCAATGACAATGTCTCACCCCATCGTTTATCCACAACATCAGCAAAATGAAGTACAGTGTCACCAGTGCTGTAGAGGTTGTCATGCATGGCAAGAAGTGCTGAATTCATGACCCTGAGCATCTGTCTGGTGTTGTGGTCAGTACATACCTGTGCCTCCATAACAGACCAAAACATGCATCTAGTGACACCTGCTGTCACACTTGTGGCAGGGGCTTGATGGGCAGCAGTCCTCCTTCGAGCTCCCCTGTCCAACTGCCTGTGTGGGACCTCGATTGATCTCTGGCTATGGATAGTGTCTACACTCACACTTGCCATAGTTACCACACTAGCCTGTTCCATGCCACCACCCTCCAACTGTCCATTATCTGTGGCTGCTGGGGACTGGGTATGTGTGGAAATACTGTACTGTATGTGGGGGGATTGTGGGTAAAAGTGGGATACCAACCAGTGGCACAGATTTAGCCAACGACAATCCCATCTGTGCCTCACAATGACCACCATCATCATCAGAGTCCGCTAAGACACTGACATCAGGTTGTGAGGTGGAGAGACACCATTCCCCATGTTCACCTGTGAGGGGAAGACAACATATGTAAATTAATACCTTGCAGTATAATGTTTGCTTGCTGTTACACACACACACACACACACACACACACACACACACACACACACACACACACACACACACACACACACACACACACACACACACACACACACACACTCCTGGTAAAGTCTGACACAGCTTTGCTGCCTATGGGCCCTTCAGCCCAGACTTTAACGTAGTTCTGACTTCCACAATCCATCTCTTTAACAGCTACTGTAAGGCCTTTAACAAAGGGTGACAAATCCTACTGTGTTATGAGCCTATTAGCAAAATGGTAAGTGTGACCAAGACCAAGGCTATTGGGGTGAGCTATACAGTGTCACCAAGTGCATATGCAAGTACTCTAAGAGCTAAATTACTGCTATACAGACCCGACACAATAACAAGGTTTAATGATATGTGATAATAACTAATAAAGGAGCAAGAGAATACTCTATCAATGCAGTAACTATACAGTTCATATTCACAGGGATTCATTTAAGACAATGTTGCAGGACAGTGTGCACTACATACAGGAAACATGTAAAGTACTAGGTGCATAGGATCATCGGATGATACTAGTCTATTGTCCTGGATGCTCTCATAACCCTAGCCCAGACTTTTGCCCATGTCCCTTCAAAGTCAGCACCTGTTTCCCCCTGTCCAGCTGGGACACTGACGGGATCCCAGGGGTGTCTTTTCTGTTTCCCATGCAGTTGTCCAGCTTCTTCTTAAAGAGGACTATAGAGGTACTCTGCTAGACATGGAGAGGGAGTGTATTTTACAGTGTATTGTTTGGGACACAAATCTATCCTGCCAACAAGTACTATTCACGTCACAGACCAAGTGAGAGCCTTGCGTGTGGGTTGCGTGAGTGGGGTTTGTCTTATGGATATGCAGAAACTCCATCAAGGCTGGTTTGGAAATGGCCTTGTATGCCAGACACGGGTCACCTATGATCAGTCTGTATGACACTGAGTAGAGGGACAGGGCAGCCTATCTGTATAGGATAGGTGTTGCAGACCCTGGATTTTCCAGGTCAGGAACCCCTGTGGTTTCTGCAACTGCTGCATGTGCTTGGCAAGGTACATACCAAAGAAGCCATTGTACTCAGTAGTGGGTCTGATAAGGGTGGAGTACAGGGATTTATAGCCTCCTGGTTCCTGGATGACATACCCTTATTTGTGAGGTGGGCCATGTAGACAGCCTTCTGTACAATGGTACCAACACGGTGGGAAACTGTCAGGTTGATATCAGCCTTGGTGCACAAGTTGCCTCACACCTGATTGCATGCTCAGTACATTGTTATTGCTGTCATAATTCATGTGGATGACATCTACCTCAACAGGGATAATAATGCATTTCCTGGCATTCAGTTTGAGGCAATGCTTCTGGCACCAGTAATTTATTTGGGTAAGGACCTCTTGGAGGATGCTCACTTAAGTAGGGGAATGTAAGACAGTGGCCAGCTTGCAGTCATCTATAAACCTGGTCAGCCACAGACCACTGGTTTTGTCTTGAACATCAGAAATGCATATCTCAAACAGTAGAGGCCCCCAGACTGATCCTTTGGGTACACCGCTCTTTAAGGGTCTACTACTAGAGGTGGCTTCCACTACTTTGACCAAGTGGGTACTATCACCGAGCCAGTTAGCTGCCCATCTGGTAACATGCAGGTTGATCCTTAGCTGTGTAGGCTTATGTATCATGGCTGACTGAGGATTATTGTCAAAGGCTTTGGCTAGATGAAGGTAGGCAGTCTGCACCATCTTCCCCTCGTCCATGTGTTTATTGACCGCTTCAAAGAAGTCAACAAGGTTTAACAGGCCTGATCTCCCTTTGACAATACCAAACTGTGTGGGCTTAAGCATTTTGAGGTTGCCAGTGTCCCTGTTATAATGTCCTTGATAATGCCTTCCATGCCTTGCAGATCAGGCTAGTTAGGCTGATGTGCATATGACTGGCTGGGTGAGTGGGTTGCTCCACCTTTGTGCAAAGGGATGAAGTGGTTGTCCTCTGTACAGATGGGATGACACTGGTGCTCAGGTTTGGGTTGACTTAAGTGTGTAATGGAGCTGAGAGGTCATGCCTGAGTTCATGTAAGATGCAGCCAGGGATGGTATCAGGACCCATGGAGACTTCAGTTTGTGGCCTTTGAGAGGGCATTATGGACCTGCTCCTTGATGACGAGGGGCGGGGGGCAGATGCTGTGCATGTCCTTGTTTACTGATGGGGGACAGTTGGGTGAGGTTTCTACTTAACCTATCTGCAACAGGTTGGCTATATCTATGCCATATGTGTATTGGTGTTATTGACCACCACTACAGATCAGATTTAGGTGTTGCCTCTGAGATTGCAGACATATGTGAGGAAGGCCGTGTGATTGGCCTTGGTGGATGTGTCCAATTTGCACTCAAAGTTATCTTTAGGATAATTCACCTGTGACCTTATTTGCTTGTTTTGACAAAGGTGTGATTGCTTCCAGTTTGGCACCTGCTCCTTCTTGGCCATGTACAGCAAATATTTCCACCTGTTATGGAGTTTGTGTATTGCTGATGTCCACCACCAAGGTTTACTCTACTTTGAGGGAGATGATTTTGTTCTGTCAGGTATTTCTGAGTCTATACAGCTATATAGGTGCTCATATAGTATTTTGTGTAGGCTTGGACATTACTGCTAGTTCCAACTGGCTGTGAAGCTACTTATACCTGCTCTGAGGAGATTTCTAGTCAGTTTTGAAAAAGTGTTTTTTTGTTTGACCCTGGCGAGGGGGGTCTGGGGAGATGGTGAGCTCAAAAGTGATGGCTTTATGGTCAGACCTTACCAAGGAGGATGGCACTGTAAGAGTGATACAGTGGCTACTCATGTTGGTTAGGACCAGGTACAGGATATTTCCACCTGTCATAGAGGTGTTGGCCAGCTAATCCAATGCATTGACATTGACAAAGTCGAAGAATCTCTGTGCATTCATGTTCAGGTAGAATAGGTCATGCACACTATGGTTGGGTAGTTAAAGTCACCAGGATCAGGGTAGAGGGCTGAATCTTGACAGATTCAAGTAAGTCCAGATAGGTGTAGTGGGTGTCCTGAGTCATGGTTGGAGGTCTGTAGCCAGCTATGATTTGAACAGGTGTTTTGTCAACAGTTAATTGCACCTGGGATGTCTCCCATGCATCATACTGTTTGACCAGCCTGGAGGTGTGTATGTGTATGATAAAGTTTAAAACTCCACCTCCTTTGGCTTTGCAGCCCTCCTTTTGGGGTGTGAAAGTATGGTAGGTTGAGTAACCTGGCAAGGTTAGTGTGCTGTCCACAGCTTCAAACCAAGTTTCAGAGACTGCACAAATGTCAGCATCCTCCAGGACAAGGAACACTTGCAATGATTTTAGTTTCATGCTAAGACTCGTAGCATTTAGCAGCATTAGTATTACATTTCATTTATAATAAGCTTTCATGCTGGTAATTTTCTGCTCATGACTTTGCCTACAAAAGGCACTATGGGGAAGGCAAGTGTCTTTGCCAGAAGCCTAAAGCCCAGGGGAGACAGATGAAGGCCATTTCTGGCAAAGCATTGTGGCCTGTCAGTCATGTACTCATGTGACTGAGACAGCAAGGATTCTAGGCTCTTAATGTGATGGCATCTCTCACATATTGTGTTCCTAGTTGGTAGTAGCACACAGTTGTCTGTGTACATAAGGCAGTAGCTACACTGTGTCAGCATGCCCATATCAACCGGACTAGCATGAGAAAGCACAGGTAATTGTCCATCCATGGTTATCAGCATCTGTGGTAGAGAGGTCAGGGATAGTAGAGTGGGTACTATCTGAGGATAGCACTTATAGATGTGAGTATGGCTAGATAACATCAAGACAGTACCCACAGGTGAGTTCCTTACTCATACAGGAGTGCAGGTAAAGGAAAGAAATGCAACTGAGATACCTCTCAAAGTGTTAAAACTGCACAAAGCCATGCACATGCTGGGTTTAAATACCACAACAACGAAGGTAAAATAGGAACAATGGGAGTGACCAATCAACCCTTTTCCCTGAGCTCTTAGCTCAACATCCTATGGCAGGCCAGTGCCAACCAGTTCATCTCCTCCCAGTAAGTGCAGGCAGGCACTGGACAACACTAATTGGTGTAGCAGGAAACACAAGAATCACACAAACAGATGTGACTGCAACAAAGCCTGTAACCAGACTATGCTAAAGATATTTAAAATCTTTTTAGGTCAGTGTAACATAGGTGAACAGATACACAGGTAAGCAGATACACACTTAAATACGACAATAGCAAACAAGAACAAACAAATTTAAATGGATTAACCAATTAACCAATAGTAAAGCTCAGAACAGAGCCCTGTTCCAGCACTCTTCAGTCTCACAACTTCTAACTGCACACTCCTGCTACTAGGATGCAGGGGAACCCTCTCCAAAAAGATGGCCTGGATTAGTGTTCAGGTTATAGAAACAAAGCTATATTCAGCAGGTTAGGGTGTAGTGAAGGCTACAGCAAACAAGGTGTACCAATATCAGACAAATGCAGTTCAAATGAACAGTCATAATGAGCCTTTAACCAGCAAGCTGTAGCTCAGAAGGACATACTTTAGCATCCCTTCCCGCAACGGTGCAGACCACAAACCTACTTCATGTAAAACAAATGGTCTGAAGCCCATGTGCTTAAATGCACAGCCTTAGCATGACAGAATTACATCAGGCTATTGACAACCAGTGATACATGCAGAAGAATAAGTGCAATTGAGTCATTGTAAAAACAGGCAGTGACAGCAAATAAAGTAATGCAGTTGGAATAGACAGAAATACAGTAACATGCTTTTGTTTATAGATTACGTGGGGAGGGATAAAACATGATAATGTCTGGTTGAGAAACTAAGGGGTGTGGGGGGGGGGTTGGGGGGGGCTCCCAAATGATATCTGTCTTCTCTAATGATATCTGTCTTCTCAGTAGGATAAGCTGATAAGATACAACTGGGAGGTGTGTTCAATGTGAAATTTGTAGTAGGGGCAGCTAAGTCACATGCCAACAAATATTTGAACACAACAATGGGGAACCTTTACAACTCTAACAAACCAGAAAACTTGTAGCAAAACAAATGCAATACTGGAATAAGATACAAAATAGATGTGACCAAAGCTCAACTAAAGAGCTTCAAATTAACATTAAATGCAGAAATGACTGATACTCAGAGCACTGCACAACACAGAAAGACTACAGCTAACTACAGATATTTGTAATTAAGAGAGCAATGCTGTGCCTCAGCTACGCACACTAATTAACTGCTGCTATTCACATGTTTCAAAGGAATTCTTTGCTAACCTTTATTAACAGACACTAGCCAAGAACTTTGAAAAGTACATCAGAACAGAATACATATAACCAAACAAATGTAGTACTACAATAACATACAAGATACAAGTCATCAAAGCTTAAATACTGATCTTCAAATCTAAATTACACGCATAGATGACTGATACTCAGAGCAATGCAGACCACACAAAAATGAGACAGATATACCATATTGCCATATATATGTAAGCAATGTCACATTTCCCTAGTTCCTATACAACATGCAAAGCTGTTTGTGTGTGACAGGTCTGAAAGTAATAATGTATCTCATATTACATCAGTGTTTCTCACCTGCCTTCATTTCACAGGCTAACAGCACAGGCTAACAGCAAATAACATACTTTGTGTCAGGTGTACATATCTGTCTGATGTGTGTGTAGCATTGGAAGTCATAACACAGTTAAACAATTTTCCAATTTCAACTCAGTAGTTAGAATCAACCTAGTGATTATTTATGTTTGAAGGCAATACAACAACCTGCAGCTGTAGACATTTATGTCTGTTTAGTGCACTGGAACTAAGATAACACATTTGTAAACAAGTACGGCCTATTTACTTGATGTTTTGCAACTCATGTCTGTATGTTTGAGGCTTCCAGCTTCTACTATTAATACATGCATGTGCACAGGTAATACCTTATATTCATTTCTGTTCTTTGTCAGTATAGCACACTGTGTTTAGACTCTTGCAGCTCAGTCATACCTCTCAACCTGTTAGAGCTAGACATCTGGACAAAGCCACACATCAGTGGGGGGCAAAGGCCAGAAAATAGTGACACTTTAGCTGTAACACACTTAGCAAAGTAGGTTTTGCATTCACAGGAATACTCCGAAGGATATGACATTCAGACGTATGCTATTATGTTATGACTACAGTCTTTACTGATTTTCCAGTGATTTACCACACAAAACACAACTGTATGAGGCAAGCATGTGGTCAGTCTGCAAAACTCTGGACAGTTGAAAGGTATGAGCTCAGTATATAACATACAGTTAAACACACACATCTGCGCCGGTTGTTTACTATGCAGATACCCTATATTGGTCTCTTACATTTATAAGACAAGCATATGTATCATAGTAACATTCACAGGTGATATATGAATATTTACAACATCCCAGGTAGCTGGGCTGTCAGTGTCGCAGTCAGTATTGGACAACAGACATTCCAGCAGTAGTCATATGTGAGCTGACCTTTGCTGGGATGACTCAGTGGCCAGAGCTTTGATATATGTCACTGCAGACAGAGCCAACAGGAATGGCTGAAGGTGCTGGACAGCAGCATGTCAGTCCAGCAAGTCTTGTTGAGACCTATTGCTTAACTTTCTATTTAACATTATTGCATCCTCCTTCTGCATTCCATTACATGCTTTTCTGTTATAGTGCTGAAAAGTTTTCTCAGAATAATGCAAATGTTTAGGTTTGTGTAGTCACAGTCTGTCTTTGTGTAGAAATGTTCAGACCTGCTTTGCATAGGCAGCAGATTGCCTTTTATAGATAATGCTCATGAGCAGGTGATGGCCTGTGCACCAGTTTCTGTCTCCCACTTGCTAATTGCATATAGAACAGCTGTGTGTTGTCTTTCCATTAGCCAATGCTATAGCAACGCAGTGCTATAATTAAGTCCTTCATGTGGGCCTTGCCCCTTTTCCTTGCCTGTGAGGAGAAACTTATGGAGGTGTGGGAGCTACAGCTTCACAGAAGGTAGGTGAAAATACCTCTTAGAAAAAGAAATGTGGAGAAAACACACAAAATGGAGTTTCAGAATTAGGAACAGGTTGTAAGTATTGCTGTTATACAGCTAGAAGATTGCTAGATTAACAGGGTTTGTCTGGACATGCATTTTCTGCATGATTTGAAGTCTGACAGTGATATGTACATGACATGCCTCTCAGCTGTCCAGATTTCTGCAGAATGTCAAGAGGTTTGCCTCTTATGTTTGTTCTGTTCCTCAGACAATTTCTGTTTTTGACAAATCAGTAGGATAATGTAAGGATTGAAGTCAATAAATAATGACATCCATTTGTGTTTCAGACTGCATATCCTTCAGAAAAGTTATGTTACAACAAACCCTGTAACACCGACATTTTCAGTTTATAACACCATTATTTAAGATATGTCCCTAGTTTTGGCCCTCTGTCCCCCAAGTATGTTCGACTTTGTCCAGATGTCTTGCAGTAAGAGGTTCAGAGGTATGATATATCATTATTTACTGACTTCACTCCTGATATCATCCCAGTGATTTAGTAGAATCCCAGAAATGCTATGAGGAAATGGCCATAAATATGGTCCCACACTCTGGACATTCTGTGGAAATCTGTACAGCTGAGAGTTATGTAGGTCTGGCCATTGTTAACAGACTGTCAAGATTGTGTAACAGTGTACTGTGTAAATGTTTGTTGGGCTGGGTAGGGAGAGGGGCAGTTGTGAGTATCATAGATTATTTTCTATCTGACTGTGCATGCTGCTGGATCCCCTTCAGATGGTCAAACTTTTAAAAGCTCGACTTTCAAATGGCCGAGACCATATGATCGAACTTTTAAAAGCTCAAACAGTCTGAATGGGGATCTCCATAGAGCATGGAACCGGAAGATTTCCCTTAACTTTAATGTAGTGTGATCTCGGAGTTGGTATATTTAAAAAGCAGGGGGTGTGGGGGGTGCAATGTTTATTTATTTATTTTTTCTTTATTTTTTTTTCACATTTTCGAACATTCACGTTTGATCATATGGTCTCGGACATATGAAAGTCAAACATTTGGGTGTTTGATTATGTGAAGTAGATCCATGCTACTACAGTTGCTGGTGCTCTATTAGCTGTATATGTTTGTAGGAGAAGACTGAGACATGTCCTGTAACACCTCAGGATTTCAAGTACATTGTGACTTGGGGCAGTATATGTAGGAGTAACGTGTGACTGGGAATCAGGATATGTTTGTTCAAATAGTCGTTATACTCTAGAGGTCAGTTGGCTTACTGGCATGTTGCTGGGAATGTGGTTCAAATGGTTGGGGGTATACAATTTCTCACTAATGTCTCTTTTTCCCTACAGCTACATCCCTGTAGTGCATGATATATTTGCAAATGCATGAGTAATTCCCCAGAGCTGATTTGGGGTAGTGTTGTGTTGGTCTGACTGTAGTTCACAAGGTGCTGGTTGAAATGATTGGCAGCTCTCAGTGCTTTTCCCTTCTGTTACATGACTGCAGTCATTGCTCTCCACTGTCCAGATTTCTATAGACTGTCTAGATGTGTGGCTCATATTTTTGGTCTGTTCCCTATAACTGTTGTGGATTTCTGACAAATCACTGGGATAATGTGAGCATTGACATCACTAAATGGTGACAATCATTTGTGTTTCAGACCTGAAATCTATCAGACAATATATTTTAAAACAAACCATGATATTCTAGCAACCTTCTAAGCTTTTAACATCCATATTTCAAATATGTCCCTATTGTTTTGCCTTTATCCCCCCTTTCTCAGGCTTTGTGCAGATGTCTTGCACTAAGAGGCTGAGTGTGTGTATATATATATATATATATATATATATATATGTGTGTGTGTGTGTGTGTGTGTGTGTGTGTATATATATATATATATATATATATATATATATATATATATATATATATATATATATATATATATATATATATATATATATATATATAGATAACTATATATATTTATATATTTAGATATATATATATATATATATATATATATATATATATATATATATATATATCTATGTATATATATGGCTTACTTTCATATTTGCGAATGTCATTTAGATGAACGCAATGATTTCCGACAAATATTAATGGAAATAAAAACACAGAGCAAACGAAATATCGAGTGGAGCATTTCAGCAATGTCAAATATGGACTTTGCTGAAATGCTCACATCTACCCACAACTAACAATAACATTCGCAGGGGGGGCAAGCCACACTGCACCCCCCAAACCCCCTACTTATATTTACAAACTCAGAGATTGCACTACAGTGAGGGTAAGGGTACATTTCCCGATCCCCACTATAGTGTGATCTGTACCGCAATGTTGAAGCTGACAATAGAGGCTGTTTGCTCATGTCAGCTTTGACATTGTGGTGATCGAACTCTCAGTTCGAGAAAATGATTTTTGCACATATTCGATCCTCTAAATGACAATTGAATATGCGATAGTAGACTATATATATATATATATATATATATATATATATATATATATATATATATATATATATATATATATATATATATGTATATATATATATATATATATATATATATATATATATATATATATATATATATATATATATATATATATAAACATTACTAATTCCACAGGGTTTTCCCTAATGTTGGATGACCATCCTGCATGATATATTTACATAAGCATTACTAATTTTCACAGCTCATGTGGAGTAGTGATAGCTCCTATGACTGGAGTGTTCAGGGTCCTGGGTTTAAGATTTTCCAGGGATGTATATTTTTCACCTTACATTAAATGACTGTAATGTATGATATGTTTGTAAAAGCATTACAAATTCTTGCAGCTCAGATGGTGTAGCAGTGCGTTGCTGTGATTGTAGTGCACATGGTCCTGGGTTCAAGACTTGGTAGTGATGACATTTTTTCACTAATGTCAAATGACCATAATGCATGATATGTTTATAAAAGCATTGCAAAGTCCCACACCTTGGATGGTGTAGTAGTACGTTGCTGTGATTGTAGTGCACAGGGTCTTGGGGTTGAGACTTGGCAGGTTGATAATTTTGTTGCTGGGCAGAGCAAGGGCTGTTTGAAGCAGAGTGATTAAAGCACTTTTAAGCAGTTGTAAGCTGGTTTGTGTAGTTTTGTGTAAAGCTAGGTGATGTTAAAAGATGCTTAAGTCCCCTTAGCTTCACTTAGTGGTGCTTATTCCCACTGAAACCCATGCTAATTTTAATTAAAGAAAAGAAAAAAAGAGTAATAGGAAAGTGGTGAAATGGGGGCAACCAGGGGACAAAATATTAGGAAACGCAGCTAGGGATGTGCAGGATGGGTGTACAAAAGGACCATAGCTCTACAATTCTTCTGCAGCAACAGCTGTGACTGATGTGGAATATTTGGAATTTACAGCCTCGCACCTCACAGGGAGGGGTGTTGGCAACATGCATTGGATGGGAAGGGTGGTTGGGAATCAGAGGCCCATGGCCCCCCAAATGGATACAGTGGTACTGTGGTCCCCACCAATGGACAGTCACCACTGCAACTTCATGGCCCCAAAGGTGGCTGTGCTGGGCCTAGACAACAGGGGCAGCCTGCCCTTCCAGATGTGCTGGGTGGCCCTCCATCTGGTGCAGCCATCCATCTAACTCAGAGCAGATTATGCTGTGCACCATACCCCAGAAACTGTGTCGGGTGATGGTCTTCTTTCCACTCCCGTGCCCTGGGGGATGGGCCCCATCACATAAGCAGTTTCACCCGAAGGTGGTGCAGGACCAGGTTGGGTCCCTGCTGGGGCCCAGTGCCATGGCCAGATGAAGCGGGACAAGTGGATCCGCTGGGATCTTCTTTCCTAAACATGTTATGGTGTTGAGGTTTTCCAAGATATATTGGTTAGTCATGAAAAAATCATTTCAAAATTAGTTATAACAACTGCATGGCTGTTCCAATTAACCCAAAACAGCAGATTTGAAACAGTTGCATAGCAAACAGAACACATGCATAAATGGAACAACAGTAACCATTGTAACTGCATGCCAGTTACATTGACGGCAGCAGGCCACCAGGAATGGTATTTGAACAAGGTATGTTTATATGCAACCAATTAAATACATGAACAATAATAGTACCCAAGTCCTAACAATAGGTTTTGAGAAAAACATACCAGTACTATATGAATAATAATTAGTAATTCAGATGAGTGTGTGGGGGAGAGAAAAAATTCCATTAACAACTGTATAGACTTCTATTTTTCATAATAGTACTGCTCAATACTCTACAGGTCTGCCATCCCTTTACATCTACCTATGGCTGACAGCTTCTGTAGCACATACATACCTGTTAAACTGTCAACCTGTAAGGGTATGGGGCAGACTGTGACAACTATGGTACATTAATAGAGGGGACTTGTACATGTCAGGGTTACATATCTGACAAAGAAGGGGTACCCTGCACTAATGTTGTGTGAGTCTGCTACTGGCATACTTCATCTGGATTCCTATCTGTGTCCAAGGTTATTGGCAGCAGTGTCCACTAGGCATGACAGCTTGACACTTGAGAGACATGTATTGGGAAGAGTACATAGTGTGTGTACCTATACTGATGTCATTTGCAGGCATGGGGTTGGATAATGGAACAGTCGTACATGTTGTATTAGTATACTCTTCATACAGCTACTACAAACATTTCTTTACCTGTATGACCTGTGGAGAAAATATATGTTACCACTATCTGACTGTTTCTACAAATATTCAAGATTTCTTGAGTGTATATATGCACATATTTCAGTGCCCATCCCTGGATTCAAGCTGTGTGTGGGTGTGCTAAACTGAACAACAATGCTATTTCTCATCACAATGAGCTACTGGGGAGCTGGTGTCTCTTGTTTGACTGATTTCTGCCTAATACTCTGTGAGTTATACAGTCTGACCTTGTAATCCTGAGATTCATGCATGGCAGATAGTGTACTGTGTATTAATCCTTTGAAATAATATAATCTGGAAAGCAAAGGTTAACACAAGGCAATGCTGCAGGAGACACACTATAATACATTACACATTATTATTCAGGGTTCAGATCTTAGTGAATAACATATTTCATATTTCATTCATATCTTGTATTACAGCTCCACAATGTACTGTTTTGCATAATAGCTGGTTCTCAGGACAACCTCAGTTAACCCATGCTGCGAAAGCCATATTTGCTGTGAAGAACCTGTACACCTTCTATTTCTACAACATACCAGAGTAAACACAACAGTTTGTGGTATAAGTCTTTATTATAGTTATATGACACCATGCTTTACTGCTGCATATCCTGTAGATCGATATTAGTCTGGCAAATTGTATTTATTCATTAGACACATAACACACTATACCTATTGGCAGTAAACAATGCACTCCTTTTTATTTATTGCACTATATACTGCAAGATAGAGCTGTACTCACCAGCCTGTAAACACAGCCTTGACAGTCTGTCGCAATGACCTCCACATAGCTAGCCCTCTCCGCTGCAGCTATAGGGGGAAAACAAACATTATGCATACCTGTCTATCACATATTCAGGCTAGAATGTGGTACAACTATGGATGGGATACTTACAAACTACTGGAGCATTCTGTGCCCAAGCATATTGGATCCACTGGGCCAAGAGCAGTCCCTTCCTATGCTTTAGGTCAGCATAATGATGCTGTACCTGCTCACGAGTTTGGGGATTCCAGTAGCACTGGTGAGATCATGTGTCAGATGGTCCCAGGCCTCCACTTTGTACTGTGGGCTCAGAAACTAGCCCTGCAGCAGTCTGTCATTATGATGTTCGGTGAGGAGTTCATCCATGACCCTGGACTCCAGAATGCACCAGCGCTGTGCCTAAAAGTGTGCTCCCTCTCCAACTCCAGATATGGTTCCTGCATAGATCAAATTACAACAGGTTCTGGCTGTATTCCCACCTGTGCGGTTTAAATAAGGCCATATTCCTACCCTTTGCCATCATTGGACCATTTTGAAAATGTTGCAAATCCACTAAGCTGAGTTGAGCATTGCTTAAAGGGGAAAATGCTGAGCAGTTGTTAGGAGTGTGCAAATCCACTTAGCTGGGCTGACTGCTGCTTAGTATTAACATCTGAGCAATGCTCAAACCGGCTTAGCAGAACTGAGCACTGCTAAGCATTGCTCAGTTTTCATTTAGGAAAAAATATCAGAATCGTAAATTAATTAATCATTACTGACATATTATTCAGTGTATATGATTTACTTACATGACCCCCCCCCATTTGTTTTCATTGCATTACCTTGGGGTTTGACTATACTGTATGGGACACATGTATACACATGGGTGATTTCACATGTTATATGCACTGACACTTCCATTTTGAACCAGCTACATTTCCCTGGTTAACAAATATAATTACTATATAATTTAAAATAAAAAAAATAATTTTAACAAAGCTTTTCCATGTAAAATAAAGGGCTTGTCTTGGTACTCGAACTGTGAACTGCTGCATGCAAAGCTGGGACTCTTACCACTACGCTTAGAATGGAAAAAAATAAAAATACAAGGACTTAATTTACATTTATTTACATGTATTAATGCTAACTGTAATTCATATTTGTTAATGCACTACCTGTCATTCTATCAGCTCTCTAAGTCTGTATGGCCAATATCAAGGTTGAAGTCCTACATAATGGCATACATTTGAGTTTCAGAGTTCTAATCCTTCCAAATATTTTATGTTAATACATACCCTGTTTCTCTATCAACTTTCTAAGTTTGCAAGGACAACATTTAAAATATGTCCCTATTTGTCCCCCCATCAATTTAGGCTTTGTCCAGACTTTTTGCTCTAAGAGGTTGGGAGATATGCCCCCCATCATTTTAGGTTTTGTCCATACTTTTTGATCTAAGAGGTTGAGCGGTATGCCCCCATCATTTTAGGGTTTGTCTACATTTTTTCTCTAAGAGGTTGAGAGGAATGCCCCCCATCATTTTAGGCTTTGTCCAGATTTTGGGCTCTAAGAGGTTCAGACGTATAGCCAAAGTGCAGTTTGGCACTTTCGCAATGCAGGGGGTGTGTGACAGTACCTGTCACACACCCTCTGCATTGCTTCCCATTTAACTTCCTGCTTTCAGTGTCCGCGGACAAAGTACCTACCTGTTTTGTGTATATGAGACACATACATAGTTGTGAAACACAGGGTGGACCATGAATCATTCATGGACCATCAGGTATGATGATGGTATGTAAATCTTAATGAATAATACTGATATTAGCAATGACATGTGGTCATGCATGGTCAATGAGGACTGTTAATACCAAGCAATACTTAATGTTCCTAGGCAGGAGGGATAACAAATAATGATTGCTGTGTGTCAAAGCTGTATGTGGTTATATAACATTTGTGCTAGTGCTGTAGTGCAGACCGAGCTGTCCAGAATGAAGTGGTCAATTAGCCACACAGTTTGCTGCATTTCACATGAGTACATTATACAGTTTCCAGGTAATTAAGTAATATCATCCAGCTTCCTAAAGTGCAAAGCTAAGAAACATATTTGCAGAGATGATGGCAAGGTTTTAGTGCTTCCATGTGCAGACTTTGATGTGTTGAACTTGGACTGTGAAGTGCTAGTGTTTAGTGGTGTTCAGCTATGCTCCCTTGAAAATAAAAATTACAGAGGTAATGTTGTTATTCTGATTACATTTACAAGAGACTGGAGACAAGTTTTATATATATGCTCTACATTTTTTTATGCCTTTCAGTGTTAGCTCCAAAGCTCAAATCACAAATGAAGTGTTGTGTTTGCCTTCTCCATTTGCTTGATGGTATGCTGCAAACAGAGATCTCTACTGAAGGAAGCAGTGAAACAGTGAAACAATAGCTCAAACAGGCTTAGTGGTGATGCACTGCCATCAGTACTCTGGACATTACTTAAAGGAGAAAATCCACTGATTAATCCAGCTTTCTCTGTGGCACAAGCTATAAGCATTGTGAGCTAAATGAAAAATCAGGGTTCGACTCCAGTATACAGATAATTTTATAAAGAGTGTCAGCATGTGTTTTTTATATTAACTTGCTATCATGACTTTAAAAATGTCATTGAATAACCATTATAAACATGTTGCCTGTCAAAACTGTATGTAATAGCTACTAAAGTAATCTTTTATACCTACTGCATACGAGACATGCTTTGTGAAAAATCATAAGTTAACTGGGTTTACATGGAGGTGTACAGCAAATACTCACTGGATTATCCAGTAACACCTGAAATGCTATTTCACATAACATACTACAGTTGCTCATTGTCAGACCTTGTACAACTGCTGAGCTCTACGACTAATAAAACAGAATGGGCTTACAAAGATACAGGGACAACTATTTCACAGGAAAGACACTTTTAAAAAGAGGCAGTATGAGTTTCACCTTATGCTGGATATGAACCATTGTCAAGATGAAAAATTAAGTTTACAGACTTAATCATTATCTCTACACACCACTAAGGAAATCCTACTTAACACATGTGAACATCACACTTTTGAAGGACAGTGATACCCTTTTTAGCCAATGAAAGATGCAGGGTTTATTTTTCAGCAAAACAATGGCAGACAGAAAATGCCATAACATGACATTTACATCCATCAGCCTAATGAATAGTTAACAGTACAAAGGGGGAGAGAGAGAAGGGGTGAAGATAGAGACAGATATACAGACACATATGAAAGGGTGGTGTTATGGGTCATTAATCTACATCTTTATGGTGTTTCCTCAGTATTAATCAGTTAGGCTCTGTATCAGTACATAACAGATGGGATGAAAAAGGTGTAGGACAGACAAACACTGATGCTGACAAGGGTAGAATAAGCGCAGTTTAAAAATTCCTCCTCATTGGGCATGGATGTGTTTGCTAATGCCTTTTTGCAACAGTATTCAAAATCTGCACATGAGAGGTTATTATTGGCTAAAAATTAAGATGTATGTCATTGAATATATCATTGAAGTATAAAATCACAGTAAGAAATAATGTGACATACATCTGGACTTGAACCCTTGATGCTATGGCCAAAAAGCAATCTTCCGAGAAGTGATTTATGTCAACACTCCACAGAGGAACTTGTACTTTGTTACATCCAGTAGTCAAAGAACTGTTTGAGTAACTGTTATAAAGTACTGCCTTTATTCTGACTAGATTCAGAGCATTTACACTTTATGACACAGAGACAGTTAAATAGCAGATGGATGTTCTCCGCTCAGAACTGTCCAGAGTGCTGACATTCGTGCATTGCCGCTAAACTTGTTCATGCTACAGAAGGCTGCCCAAATAACTTTTCTCACCCTTTTCTTTAAGTAGGTAAGCTTGATTGCATGCTGCTTAGCAATGAACAAGTGCACAATGCAAAAAACAAAAAAAAGCATATAAAGTTATGATGAATGTGACTCCTATATCTGGAGTAATAATTTCCACTGTCACTTCACAGTGCATGGATTTGAACCCCTGAGAAACTGTGTTAATGGGCCAAATTCACTGTATTTACAGCTTCAGCCACAGAAACATGTATACAAAACATGCACATCACTCATTATAAATACCATGCCTCAGTGCCAAACGTGTTTGCCCTACTGAAGATGAAAGAAATTAAATTGTTCACTGTTTCCTTCAATTGTGAGTCCTGTTTGTGCTCTGCTAAGCAATGCTGAAATTACAAAATAATATATGTAATCATTTATATTTCATATAACAAATCACAAGCTGCATTTTCACATCTGCTGTAAACATTCCAAGCAGTGTGTGGCTTCAAACCCTGCATCCTCTTAACGGTTTCTTTAAAATCATTTAATTTAACTTGCATGCTGCAATGATACTTAGATGCTATGCATAATGTTGTCTCTTACTGCTATTCAGAGTGCTGCAGCAAAGAGCACCTGTGTCATTATGAAATGCACCACTGATGGCAATACAACTGGACTCGCATTAACTGCCTCAAAATGCTGCCAGTCAAAAGTGTGCTGTGCCAAAATGCGCACCAGTGAGGAACACAAAAAAGAATAAAAACTGACAATTGTCAGTTGTAACAAATATAAGGTAATAATTATGAAAAGGCAAGGTTGTAATGTTTCCTAGATTGGTGTGTGGTACATTCTGATCATATGCTCAGAAAATATGCATTAACTGTGTCAGATAGCACACTATCTGGAATGTAACCCTCAACTCAGAGCAACATCTACACACATTGAGTTGTGTTTCTTATCCCTCTTTGCTACCAACACAGGACTAGAAAATGTTACGTTCTCATTTGCTTGAACACATATAGATCAATATTATATTGAGCAATACTTTGCATAAATAATAGTCAATACCATTTTAATGTCAGTTTGCCAACATTGCCAGCTGCTTCTTTATTTTCTGAACATCTTACCCTCATCTCAGCTTAATTACAAGAATGCAATATCATTTATTTGCATCTTTGTTTTAATACATAATATAGCTGATCAGCATTTCAGACATATTTTATGCAGAGGATGGACAGTATGCTCTTAGTACAAGGATGTCAATGTTGTTAAGTTTGTTCTCATAGCTTTCAAGGTGCTTACATATTTTTATTGTAAGCCTACTCTGCATGATACAAACAGTTCAGTGAGAAAAGTCACTTCAGTATTGCTTGTTGTTGTAGTCACAGCAATCAGAAACAGTTGCAAACCATTAGGAGCTAACAATTGTTATTGCTCCTCCCTGCAATCCTAGAGCATGTGCATGCAGTCGTTTAGATACAGATAACTACACCATATTTACATCCCCTATACCATGTGATGCTTTTGGTATTCAGGAATGCTAATGATTTCATACCACATGTGCATCTTCACAGTGCTGAGAGGGCTGAATCTACACTACAAAAAGGTGATGGTGCAGCTATGGAAGTGGAAGGAAGGGAAACTGACTAGATCCAGACATCATTACTGCTAGTTACTTGTAGGAGATTGTTCTACAAACCACTGCACTATTTCATAAGTTATGTTTGTCCTCTAGAAAAACTGCTTACATGTTCGTATTTTTATGTATTTCAATATGTAATGGAAAAAATACTTTTTCAATGTATGCAATTTTAAAATTTCACTGCTGCTATACTGCACATATGGCAGTTCTTGCTGTGCTGCCCATGTTAGTATGGTTACTTTACAGAATTGTGTTATCATTTTCTATTGCATGACTGCCTCAACCATGTGGGTGACTTATTGTATAGGATGACTGACACACTGGGTTGGGCAGCATGTGTGTATGTCTGCTAAGTGAAGGCCAGCATCCACATGTCTTTGGTGTCACCCTTGGCCTACTGCACCGTCCAACCTTTGAGAATGATGATGGTCGAGCTATGGGCTTTTTTCATTTGGGTTTGTCTTACAGTCTGATGCACAGAGTGGATAGGCACAAGACTGGCAGTATGCAGGTAATTTATCTTCTTACACATTTGTTCACATACTACAGGTTACACACTTACCTTGACACTACTGCAGTTATGAGTCATGTGCTTTGGGGGTCTATCTCTGTCTTATGCTATATGTACACAGACATTACATGGATAAGTAACATTTTTTTGACATCAGCTGGCATCACTTTTAATATTTGCTTGTGCTTATGTTGTTACGTATATTCTTTCATTGGTAATGTGTGTGTGCTATCATTTGCCTTTTAGTTGCTAGGTGTGTGAACTGATCTTTAAGTCTTAGGTGGTGAGTGTGTGTGCTATCCTTTACCTATTAGCTAAGGTAAGGGCATATTGTGGACACCTACTTCTGATGGCTACCTCTGCAGCTGGAGGTTCTCCCTCAGATTCCTTGCCTGTATGTGCAGGAGGTGCTGGTTCTGCCTGTGGCACAGGAAGCTGTGGCGCTGGCCCTTGCTGACTCTGCTGCATCTGTTTCATCAAGATGTAATTTGCAACCTCATACAGACTGTGATAATTTCAACACAGGTGCCTGGATTGTACTGCAGGGCATCCCCTGATGTGTCTAGACACTGGAATCATAACTTCAGCATGCCAAACATGTGCTCTATGGTGCTTCTAGTTTGACCATGGGCATCACTGTATCCCTTTTCTATGGGTGTGTGTGCATTTCTGATGGGTGTCATGAACCATGGTTTCACTGTATAACCTACATCACCCAGTATATGTCCTTGTGGAACATCACACCTAGCAAACATTGTGTAAAGCAATGAGGTGTGCCATAAGTGTGAGTCATGATAACTGCCTGGGTTGCCTGCACACACAATGAGGATGATCCCTCAGCATTACAGAAAACCTGGAATTTGATTGAGTGGAGCCCCTTCCTGTAGGTGAGTGACCTTATCTGTTCATGAGATGGGGCTTTTATTTCAATATGAGTGTAGTTTGTGGCCCACAAGACTTCAGGGACGTGTGCTATGGCATATTGTTCTTGCTTTCCCCTGTGTTGTGCATGGAAAATAAATGTACTCCCTTGCATGTTGTAGCATAACATTTGGATATTAGTGAAATAAATATCCTGGAAGTTGAGGCCTGTGACAACTGTAATATATCCCACCTGGGTCTCTGAAATGTGCCAGTAGCTAATATCCTTAATGCTCCACATAACTTAGTTTTCTCTGCTATATGTTCTCCTCAATTTTCCTTGGCTCAGAGGTGAGGGTGGCAGAGGCTACAGATTTCCTGTAGTGCTTCCCTACCAACAGTGTATTGCTCTGCTATTTCAATTCATGCAGTTCATGATATGTTAAATGGGGTCTGAACACCATTCTTCTCCTTGGACAAGTTCTATCAGCAGCATCACTAGCATATATTTGAGCCTGTTGCACATACACATGCAAGAGAGCAGCAGCAACCTCTAACATTGCTTTTTCTTCTAAGTGTGATGGTGGCTGTATTCCAATAAGTTTTTGCATTTATGGCCAAGGGCTAGACCATCTCTATACATTTACTTTATAGCTTCCTGAATTGCTCCGCCATATTGGATTGTTTCATTAGCATGTAATTCAGCTGATTTTGCTTTCCTTAGCATACTCTGCTGTTTACCTTTGTTTGGCAGCTTTACATGACATATGGAGCAGTTAATGAATACAAAACAGTGCACTATGCACATGATAGTTACGTGGAGATTAGATGTTCATGAATCCGGCCCAGTATCTATCTTCCCTGCTCATTTCTTGTTATAAATGAAGTTTTGCATTTTTGCTGCTTTTAAGAAAATTGCCCATCATTCCTGCCATTCTTGCTAATCTGCTTTACTCAGAACACCTACCCCTAGCTCAGATATTGTACTAAACTTTGCTTTCCACTCAGGACACACAAGCTCAAGTCATTGCACATTCCCAGTCCTCTAAACATCATCTGTTACCCCACTACTATAATATTTCTCAACTCACCCATACTCATATCCATTCCCATATTCTAGATTTTAAATCCTTCTTCCCACTTCACCTTCCACTAGTCTGAGCCTGTTTTTAATCTTGTGTATCTCTCAAGGCTACATATTTTGTCAGTCTTACCTCACCTCCTTCTTGCATTTAAATTCTCGCATCATTCTATTTCTTTCCCAACCTCATCAATGTCATCATCTTTAAACATCTCTCATGTTCAGAAGACTACATACACTGCAAAGTCAGGGTCTCTCTTATGTGCACTTCTTAATGTAAGAAATAAGACTGACAGCATAAGTTCATTTCAGAGTGCCAACTACCCCGATCTACTTGCATTCCTCTGAGCATTTCTGGCAGGAAGTCAGCAAACTAACATGAATATCCTTGCAAAACAAATTATCCAATCTAGGGCACATACATTGTCCATCTGGTAATCTTACATCTTCGTACTTCCTCAGAAAATTCTCAACCTTTTCCACATCCTCTCCTACCCACAAAGTAGCCACACAACAAAGACAGGCAAATCCCCCTGATTTTATTCCACCTTTTTAATTCTCAGAAACTACCTCTAAGGAGATTTTAAGCCTACTTAAACAGATTCATATGATCTGATCATCTGGACCTGAAAATATCTGACCTTGGTTCTTGTCCCACTGCAGAAGTTGTGTCACTACTTCTCTGTAACACATTTACAACCTTTGCTTCACCACTAATGCTATGCCAAATATTGAAAATCATCTTTTGTCAGACCAGTGCTGAAAGAAACCAAGTCCACTTCTTGCAGTCACTTCTGCCCTATCCCCATACTACTGACCCCTGGTAAAATTATTGAAAAAATCAGATGTACCCAACTTACTCCAGACCTACAAAAGCATTAGTTGTTCTCTATCAAACTGCATGGATTCTGAGCTTGTAGGAGCACAATGACTGCTCGGTGGGCCCTGGCTAATAACATTGTAACTAATACGGATAAAGGAAATCTTTCTGGAACTATATTCATTGACTTAACCCATTCCTTTAACATGGTCAACCTTCCAATCCTCCTTTTCCATCTGCAAGATATCGGAGTCAGCCCTGATGCTAATGCAGGGTTCAAAGACTTTCTATCTAACCGTTCATTCTAGGTCAAGATAGGACCCACTCTTTGTAACAGTTCCCTTATTCCCTTATTCACTATTGAGTTCCACATGACTCTATTCTTTTACTCTTCCAGTCTCAGTCTTCCTTAACAAACTCCCACTAGAACTACCCCACTTACCACTATTTTTTTATGCAGATGATAATATGGTTATCTATAGGTCTAATCCATTGTATCATACAATTGGAATTCAATTTCAAAAGGACTTTCTTCAGCTACAGCACTGGCTAAGCTCCAATAAACCACTGTTCAATGCCAAGAAAACAAAGTCCATGTTATTTCTGGCACCTATAAAAGATTATCCAAATCCCCCCAATCCTTTAATATCCTTGACTGTGATAATCCTATTGAAACCAGCACTTCCTTTAGATGTTTGGGGATCTGACTAGACCAATCACTAAACTTCCATGCACAAATAGAAAATATGAGAGCCAAGATCAACAGTTTACTCTTCTGGGCCAAAAAAATATCTCACTTCCTCTCATATCCAGCAAGAACTGTTATAGGAAAAGGCATCATATCACCTCTTCTGCCCTCTCTTCCAAATTTTTTATTGCCACTCAAACTAATTTTTCTGGCAATTGGCTTAGAGAATTAGTGAGCCATTTTCTGTAGTCTAGTGTTGCAAGGTTTGACTCCCTCAGCCTTCATCACCTAACTGTGTGACTCTGAGCAAATCACTTAACCAGACACCATTTCTGGATTGAGTCTGAAAGAGGACCATGGAGATTAGTGCTCTACCCTGGAAAACAAATACAAATACAGATACAAAAATACAAATACAAAAACCTCTAACCTGGTAAGCCAGTCCAGACCTGGTCCCTCCCTATAACCCCTTGTTTCAGACTGCACTCTACTAGCCATTGCATCTCTGTACTGGCCCCAGCTATGGCATTCACATCTTTCTGATTTAAATGATAACACAAAGTACTCACTGTTCAGGCCGCAGTTCAAACAATAATTAATAAAACAGTCTGAATGTTGCTGTCCATCCAAAGGACATGTCACATAAACCAATATCTCTAACTGGTACTGCCTTTACCTCCCAAACATCTGAGGCTCAGAGCCACCTGATTAATTTCTAAACTGTGATCCATTACTGCTCTAAACCCACTAAACATATAATATAATATAATCCTTTCTTTCATCTTACTGGTCTCTATTAGCTTTTCTATCCTTGCAAGTAGCACTCATATTTCCACCACTTCTACTTCTCCTACTTTAACTCTGTTCTATCTTTTCTATTCCAGTTATGCAACTAAATATATTTGGGTTTGTTAGATCTAGGGAGTAATTCAATAAAGTCTACATGGAGCTATTCTCCGTGTAGGAATAGTGTTAATGCTCAGACATGGAACATGTCTGTTGAGCGATCCCAGGAAACAAGGCTGGGGGCGTACACGAGCTTCCCAGCACTGTGCAGACATGGAAGTGATTGCAGAATGCAAATCACCTCATCTGCTTGTAAAAAACATGTAAATGACGTGATTTTGCCATCTAGGAAGTGGAAAGGCATCCGTGTAGGTGCAGTGTCTGCAGAAAAATGTATGTGGTTACTAACCATTTACCGGACTGTAAAAATAAAATAGAGGCTGTGATAACTCAAATAAAAACATGTATTAGGTGCAGTAGTCATGCAAATGGCCAAATCTATGGCCATGGACATTTCAAAGTGATGCAATTAATGAAAAAGTAAACCTTTTTTATCACATATGTCACGTTTAAGTGGCATGCAGTATGCGCAAACGCACTAGTGTGCAAAAAAAAAAAATAAATAAAATAGTAAAATGTGATATGCAAAGCTACATTGAAATTTCCCATTATACTGGCCAGCATGCAGACTCATACAATGGCAGGTTATAGTGGTTGCTAAGGACATAGGCTCTGGTGTAGTACACTATCTAGGGTATACGCAATTAGGTGTATGTTAATCAGCTAAGTTTATTGAATAGCAAAACGGGCCACTGTGTCCACAGGTACTAACTGTGTAAGGGCTAGAACCATGGTAGTGTAAGCAGAAGAGACAGCTGACATGAAAAGGGTGTGTTTCACAATTTGTGTAAGCACATTGGAATTCAGCAGCTCCTGTTTGCACTCAGCTAAGCACAGCTAAATGGGGCTGGGGTGTCTGAGGCTGCTAAGCTGTGCTTAGCTGGTTAAAGAAAAGCTATGTGTGCTCATGTACAGGGGAGGGAAAAATCTGCTGAGCAATGTTTACACTGGAGCCATGGGTTTGCATGACATGGCTGTGGGCTTAGAAGTGGAGGAAATTGAAAAAAATAAAAAAATGAAAGGAAATATTATAAAATCCAATAAACCATAAATGACTAATAAGCCCTCTGCCACTCACACTAGCCCATTCAATCCCCTCAATAATGTGGCTGGCAGGTGGAATGTATCATAGTCAGCCAATCACACAGGCTGCATCTGCAGTACACCAGTATAAAGTATGCAGACACCCTTCAATCTGATTTTTGCAACATATTCTGCACAACTGGAGTACACACTTGGGAATTTTAACTGACAAAATGACAGAAGCTGCTGCTTTGCTACATCTCTATGTGCTACAGGCTGAGTTCAGTGATGATGATGAATGATGACAACCGGCCCAAACTGAGAAGGAGAAAAGTGTTCAGACCCAGGGGTAACCTTTCACGGGCTACAAAAGCTGCTGATAGAGTGTTACAGGGTGGACAGGGATGTACTACAGCAACTCATTGAGCTGTGCCGCCCTCACCTCAGACCCAGAGCCAACAGAGGGGAACCCATCCCACTGAAAACAAATGTACTGTATGTGTAGCCTTAAGAATACTAGCTACAAGTACTTTCCAAAGACCTACTGGGGACATCATGGGGGTCTCACAGGCATCTGCATCCAGGGTACTCCACCAATTCCTGAATGTCATGCTAACACATGCCAGTGAGCACAATTATTTCCACAACTACCCTGAGGAGAGGACCACCAATATGCATCCCTTCCACCATGTAGCACACTACCCAGAGGTACTGGGTGCCATAGACTGTACTCATGTGTACATCAAAGCACCACTCAGTGAGAAGGGTAGAGTCTACGTCAACCACAAGGGTATCACTCCATCACCTGCCAGGTCATGTGCAATGTCCAGGGCATTATCATCTATGTGTGTGCTGGCAGCCCTGGTAGTTACCATGACTCCCACATTTGCCATGCATCACAGCTATAGCAGGAATTTGGCAGGGGGGACATCCTGTATGGCCATCTAGTGGTGGATGCTGGCTACGCACTGGAACCATGGATGATGACACCCATCAGAAATGCACACACACCCACTGAAGAATGCCACAATGAGGCACATGCACAAACTAGGAACATCATAGAGCATGTGTTTGGACTGCTCAAGTCACGGTTCCACTGGCTTGACATATCTGGTGGAGCCCTGCTGTATTCACCAGCCACATGTGCACACATGTTCATATTAAATGCCAAGCTACACAATATGATCCTGTGGAAAAAGCTGGGGCAGGAACATCACAGGGAAGGGATACACAGCCCCTCACCATTACCAAAGTCCCCACAGGTGCAGGAGGACTCACAGGAGGAAGCCACTGAGCCTGTCCCTGTAGACAGATGCAGACATGCCCAGTATGCCCTGGCCTTGGCAAAGAGGCAACACATAGCACATACACTCACACTCTAGGGACCCAGGGACTGACATCTCACTCTGACTCACCACAGAGTAAAAGGGATGCCATACACATCACACTACCTGTACCTTACCATGTATAGGCTGTGTACTGCATGCATCTGACAGAGTCAGCCCTGAAGCACCGTCCACACAACTGCTGCAGGCACAAGGTAAGTTACTCTTCTTAACAAAAAATATATGGAGTAGTAGACAGTGGTAGCATATCTATGGTATTGCTGCATGTTTGCAAGGGAATGGGGTGGGTTACCGGGATAGCAGCAGACAACTAACAGCTATGTGGGACAACAGGAAATGTCTGCCAAATACTGGCTGCCCAGAATATGCAGTAGTCCCCAAGGTGCCAAAACTCACTGCAGTATATTTGGAGGGGGCGGCTAAGAAACTGCGGGGTCATAGGTCACATGCATGGATGTCAATGTTGGAGACCAATACACACCTCTCAGCCTCTTACAACAAGTCATCTGTACAAAGCCATAAAGAAATGAGTGGCAAAGGACCACAAATAGGGACAGTTATGAAATATTGCTCTTACAAACTTAGTGATATTAGAACAGGTCTTGCAGTTGCATTAAGTCTCTGAAGGGTAAGAAGTCTGAAACTCAAATGTCTGTCATTACTTTCTAACTTCAGTCTTTAATGATATGCCAGTATTTTCCAAGACAACCAGAATACTATCCTAAATAGACCTAAAATATGAAGAAAACATCTGGACAATCTGTGGAAATTTGTACAATTGAGAGGTATGTCCCCCTCCCCCAACACACCCATGTTCCCATAGAAATGCAGTAACATTTATATCTGTAGGGTAATAGCAGCAGACCACACATTCACACGGCTGTCTCAATCAACTTGCTAAATTGCTCCATGTCCACAATATGGAGCGGTCAATGTGCTATGTCTGTACATGGTTAATACTGTCAGGAAGTAGACAGCACTTACTGTTGGCTGTTGTGGCTTAGTATTCTAAGTACAGTACTGTGGTTAACAGGGTTTGTGGTTCATGACTGGCCATGTCAGCTATTTTGCATGTCAGCTACACCTACAGTAGGAGTTGCACACACTGTCCAGAAGTCAATATTTCTTACTGCAGGAAAGCTGGACAATGGAGGGACAGGGGGCCACACATATGGACAGTACACAGCTCGGAGTAACCTACACAATGCCTTGTAGAACAGCAGGTTGTTACAAGTCAGTGTAGTGCTAGGTTATAAATGGCTGCCACATTACTGTGTCAGTACTGACAACAAGTCAGTGGGCACCATCCATACCCCTGGAATGACAGATGTCACAAAATGCCCACATGTATGCCTCATATATCTGTTCTGCTTGTCAAAACATTGCATTTGCCTGCCAAACTATGTGCAAAACAATAAAGATTGATGTGAAAACATCAATGACAGACAGTTGAGAAGCATATGTCATACCCATAAGAAAATGCAAGCTAATACAAAACTGTTCTACCAACTGTGTACATTTGTAAGATCAATATTAACACCCTGTCCCCATGTCTGAGCCTGTGTCTGACTGTTATATATGGGCCTGTCCAGATGTCAGTCTGTAAGAGTTTGACAGCTGTGGTCAATATGTAGCCTTATAATAACACTGCAACACAAACCGTCTGAGGACCACAGCAGATGTAGGTGTGCAATGATGGACAACCTGCTAAACTGGTACAGTCAGAGGTGTGAAGTCCATAATCCTATGTGTGATGTTATGACTTCTACCCCACTCACACCATAACTACAAATACATAACACCAGCAACTGTCAACAAAGCCTGGGACTGGACTACAGAAGGACAAAGAAACACATATAAGGGGAAAGTGAACCACTGACCAGACAAATGGAAAATCTGCACACGAGTACAATTTGTGCAGTAGTATAGGTTCCCTGCAGTGTATGGAGTCAGTAAACAAATATCTGTCAGTGGTTCATCACATTACTCTATACTGCTCTGCCACTGACATACTAGGAAATCACAGTGCTATGTAGAACATACCACACATATTATGGAAAACTCTGCTCAGTCCAATGCACTCTGTACCCACACCAGGGTATGCCTCAGTTAATAAGGATAGCAGACAGCCAGAAGATCCCTAGCCAGTAAATTACTGAGGTACCAGACTGTTTACACAGGTTCATTAGCCAATCGGCACAAAATCCTGGACCGGAGTACAGCTAGCTCTAGAATGGAGTCCAACTCTTACTATTGACGGTCATACTGGGCATGCTCCTACAGTTAAAGAATTACAGCCCATGTCTAATCCCACATCTGACTATTCAACTGTGTTGTCCATATATGTCTTTGCATACAGACAGCTATGTACACCTTAACTGTCTCTCCCCACCCCCATCAGACAGGATTACCCTCAGCTATCTGGAGGTGGCACATATGTGATATATCTGGATCTGTTGAGTGTGATAGACATACATATATATAGGTAACATATACAAATATATCAATTATAGACAGGCAAAGACAGGGGGAGAGAGAGAGAGAGACAGGCAGAGACAGAGAGAGAGAGAGAGAGAGAGAGAGAGAGAGAGAGAGAGAGAGAGAGAGACTCTCTAAAAGGCATAGAGTGATGTCCTGATGCAGACATTTGCACACCAATTGTAACCAGTGGCATGTGCCAGTATGAAGGTGAGCTCCATTGTGTAATAATAGTGAGGTAGGGGTTGTAATCTCACATAACCTGCCTTGTATGTGTGTGTGTGTGTGTGTGTGTGTGTGTGTGTGTGTGTGTGTGTGTGTGTGAGTGTGTGTTTCTAGGTTAAAGCATTTCAGGCCTTTTCCACCCAGTATACCCCCCATTGCCCTACTTTACAAGGCCTGCTAATGTCATTCACCTTAGAAGAACCTTTGAACACTCATCAGCTATATAACCTCCGTGGCACATGTGATAAGTACATAGCACTATAGTACATACAAGTAGATAGATAGGGGTTCTAATCTCATCATTGGCAACTATGTGAGTTTCTAGGTTAAATTATTTTGAGGCCTTTTCCACCCAGTAAACCTCCCATTGTCCTACTTTACAAGGCCTGCTGATGTCATTCACCTTAGAAGTACCTTTGGAAGTCATTCAGCCCTGTAAGCTCCATGGCACTTGCGATAAGTACATAGAGCTATAGTACATACAACTAGATAGGTAGGGGTTCTAATATCTGCATTGGCAACTGTGTGTGTTTTAGGTTAAAGCATTTTGAGGTCTTTTCCTCCCAGTAAGCCTCCCATTGCCCTACTTTACAAGGCCTGTGATGTCATTCACCTTGGACACCTTTCAACCATTTAAACTCTGTGGTGCATGTAATAACTACATTACACTATAGTATATTCAACTGGATAGGTAGGGGTTCTAATCTCAGCACTGGCAACTTTGTGTGAGTGTTTCTAGGTTAAAGCATTGTGAGGTCTTTTCAATCCAGTAAACTTCCCATTGCCCTACTCTACAAGGCCTGCTGAAGCCATTCACCTTAGAAGCACTGTTGGACAGTCTGTAGATACATAATCTCTGTGGCACATGCACTAACGACATAGTACAGAGAACTAGACAGATAGGAGTTCTAATTTTAATACTGGCAACTGTGATTCTGTATGTGTGTGTGTGTGTGTGTGTGTGTGTGTGTGTGTGTGTGTGTGTGTGTGTGTTGGTTGCCCATTCCACCCTGATGATGTCCCCTTTATATTACTTTACAGGGCCTGTTCATGTCATCCACCTTAGATCCACTGTATAGGTATATAATCTCTGTGGCACATGTAATAAGTTTGTAACAGTGTAGTACATACAATTAGCTAGGTAGGGGTATAAATCCCAATACAGCCAACTGTTGTACTGTATATATGTGTGTGTGTTTGTGTGTGAAGCATATTCTCTGGGGCTGTCGTGTGTGTTGGTTATACCATTTTAAGGCTTGTTGGCCTTAGAGGGCCTGTTGATGTCATGCACCTTAGATGCATCATTTTAAAGTCTACAGGCCATACCGCTCATCTGTACAGATGTATGCAGAATTTCCAGATGTTTGTAACATATATGTGGTCTGCATCTCATAACAATGGGGTTTTATGTTAAATCATTGGCAAATCCGTGAGAGTTGATGTCACAAATAGTGACAGACATGTCAGCTTCAGACATCATAGCCTTCTGAAATGTCATGCTGATGCAAAACCTGTTACCCTATCACTTGTCTAGGTTTGTAAGAGCAATGTGTGAGAAGTGTCCCATTTTGGGGGGTTTATCCCACCATTCAAGAAAACATTCCCAAGATTAATTGCTGTAAGAGGTTGTGAGTTATATTCCCAGGTATAATCTCCATGATGCATGCAATATTTATGTACCACTATAGTACATACAAGTAGATAGGTAGGTGTTCTAATCTGACTATTGCCAACTGTGTGAGTGTATGTGCTTCTATATGCATATCTCCTGTGGCTGTCTTGCCTGTGTGTATGTGATGGTTATACAATTTTGTGTGCCTGTTCCACCCTGCTAACTCCCCGATTGCCAACCTACTCAGGGCCCCTACAGATGTCATCCACCATAGAAGCACAGTTACACATTTTCCAACACAAAGGCACTGTGGCGCATGCAATAATCAAGTCAGTCTGTATTGTACATAAGATAGGTAGGTGTTCTAATCTGAAGAGTGTCAACTCTGTGTGCATGTGTGCTTCAATGCATGTCCCCATGAAACAGTGTGTGTATGTTTGAGATGGCTCTACCATAAAGGCCTGTTAACCCCCCCACTGGCAATCCTAACAGCCCCTGCAATTGTCACTCACCTGAAAAGTAGTGGCGGACACTGCAAAACTATGGTAGCTCTGTGGTGCTGGTGTTATGTGTATAGCACTACTGTATGTAAAACAAGGCAGGTAGAGGTTCTACTGTCAACAAGGACAGGTCATGAGAGTGTGTGTGTGTGTGTGTGTGTGTGTGTGTGTGTGTGTGTGTGTGTGTGTGTGTGTGTGTGTGTATGTATGTATATCCACTTGCAGCAGTCTAACTGTGCTATAACCACCAGTATACCTCTCAACCCCTCACAGAAAGACATCTGGTTAAAGCCATACAGAAAAGTAAGGCAGAGGCCAAACATTGAGCACAACCTTCACATATTGCTGTGACACACATGGAAAGTAGATACCAGAACAGGTTGTGCATTTGAATGCAGTTTCCAAAGGGCATGAGTTGTGACATGAGAATGTCTGTCATTAATCTCTAATATTAGTCTTTCATGATTTTCCACCATTTTGCCAGAAAACCACAATGTTATGACAAACGAAAATAAAATATGTGGCAAACATAAGGGCATTCTGCAGAAATATGTAGAGGTGAGAAGTATGGCCACCATCTGTGCCACCTTGCAGGTTGCAGTCTATGTTTGGCAAGGTGTGACCTGTGACAATAACTCAAATAATACAAATACACAGAGTGTAGGACAACAAACATTTCATAAAGTTGTCTACTAATTGCATAGAGCAGTTATTGCATCAGAAGCACCTTAATGTCATGACAAATAGCGGAAGCTAAGGTAATGTCACACAAAGAAACTGTCATATTAGCAAACCAAAGGACATCCTGTGTGTTGCAATTGACGTGGGTATGGTACGTCCTGCCAGCTGTCACTTTGCTACAAGATGTGTCCCACAGTCCACATTTGATAAGGTGTCAACCACAATCTGTGTCACCCATGTGCATGCAATATGTAGAGATGTGAAAGCCCTTTGACTACCTGCTGCCCCCAGTAAACTGCGTGTATCTAGGCATGAATGCTAACTGCCACTGCACACATATGTAGGTACTGTCTAAGGCTGTGTCAACTGTAAGTAGTGTGCAGTCTGTCATTGAGCCACAAACTGCTGTTAACACACTGCAATGGGCCATACAGTGGGTATGGAATGGTGCCAAGGTCCTGGCCTCAAGCTGAATGCAGGCAACAGTGTCAGCATGCCATACATCAAGGACATGGCCTCACTATTTCCCACATCAGCAGCAACCCTATAATGCACAGACTGCGATGACAGACCTGGGTACTCAGCATGGTAACAATGTTGCATTCAGGCAATAAGTAGTGGCAGTGGTCAGAAAAGGCTTGTATGTGGCTCACCACATAGGTAAAGGGACTGCATCCAGACAACAAGTGGACATTATCAGTGAATAGTCCTCAGTCAGTGCAACAATACATTATCAGCATGGGTGGTCTGCTATAGACCTATGCAGACATCTGCAGAAACTGTAAAGGCTATGTTAACACCCAGAAAGGTCATCCATGGCCCTCAACACCTGTGCCATGCAGACAGCCTCTAATTAGTATTACCCTAGTGGTTAGCAGTCAGGTTGTCCACAGTTGTCTGTGGCATGCTTAGATGGCAACGTTGTGATCAGCGCATCAACAGATGCCCCATATATGAGAGTATAACTTTATGTGCATTACCGGCATGACAGGTCTGAATCTCATATGACACAGCACAAAAAGTTGATGGAGAGACAGGTTTGTCAACCAGAGGATGCCCTGTCTCATGAATGCACTCCCCAAACATGCCAAACACAGTACCATGCAGACCCTCATCAACTGCTGCAAGGTTGAGAGGTTGAGTGGATGGGAATAAAAACAAACATCTGGCCCAGGGCTCCAACATATGTCCATCAATAAAAAAAAAAAAAAAAAAAAAAAGCAAAAACGGCTTCTGGTGCAGTAAGGCACAGAAAAAATATGTGAATAAACAAAAAAGTAACTGTAGCCGAACTTACACGAACCAACAAAGTTTATTAAAGGACTAAAAATGTAAGCGCTTTCATGATAATTAATATCACTTCATCAGATCATATTGTCTGTTCGGCTACAGTTACTTTTTTGTTTATTCATATGTCCATCAATGTCATGGCCAACATGTAATGATCGATGATTGTGTTGAGGGTGAAATAAGGGACCCAGCTCCAGTACTTTAGTAACCTCCTTTGTAACTATGAACTTGTGATCCTAAGGAACACTCAGGTGACATGTATCAGGACTAGCTTGCTGTGTCAAGGGGTTTGCATGCAAGGTTACTCTGTCTGCCCCCATTGTCCCTCACACACTGTTGCACACATACCTTGGAGGTGAAAAGGTGTCCATGTTGCCACCCTGCCATCTTGAGCTTCTGTAATGGCAGCAGCTCATCATGACTTACACAAGCAAACACCTGGAACATTAACAGAATAAGGTCTGTGAGACAACAGTCAGTCAGAGTACTAACAGCAATAAAGCATCATGGCACAAAGGTACATACACTTTGATGCATATGCATGACGGTTGGCAGCAGACAGCACCTTACAGAGCATAGCAATACAGCATACAAAATGCCATTACCTGTACTAGATTCACCCTGCGCATCAGACACATATTAGCATGCCCCTGCATTGATGGTATGGATAAGAGGGATGTGGTACAGGTATCATCACATGCACAGGGTGTGGTGTGGAGTTGCCAAAGGTCTAGGCTCTGACATACAGTTGACATCATGTGTGTGTGTCTGGAGGGGTGCTGGTCAGCTGGGCCATGGAGTGGAGCTGTGTGCATCAGTTGGTGACCAGCATGTGACAGTGATGTGTGAGTGTGTGCTTGTACACAGTCAAGCCATGTGCTAGCCCTACACAAGGGTATGTTGGACAGCTGGGGAATGTACATGGCAGAATATATAGTTCACTGTCTCTGGCCAAAAACACAAGAACTGTTTCTGCCAGGAGTGGCACTAGCACCACCATGCCCAAGGTCAGATGTGTGAATGTGCATGGCCACTCAGGCTTGCAGCTGATGTTGTTGGTGACCTACGTCCACATGTCTGACACCCTACCCCCACCACATGTTCAAGCACAGACATTGCACAATTAAGTCCTGACAATGTCTCACCCCACCATCTATCCATTACATCAGCAAAATGACATAAGGCATTACCAATGCCGTGGAGAGTGTTATGCATGCCAGGCAGTGTTGCATCCATGACCCTGAGCATCCATCTGGTGCACCGTTCACAACATGCCTGTGCTTCCATGATGGACTGAAACATGCATCGGGTGTCACATGCTGTGACATCTCTAACAGGGGCTGGATGGGTAACAGTCCCCTTTTGAGCACCCCTGTCAATCTGCCTGTGTGGGACCTTGACAGCTCTCTGGCTATGGCTAGTGTCTATAGTCTCAGATGCCATAGTCAACACACTGCCCTGTTTGATTCCACCACCCTCTGACTGCCCAATATCTGTGGCTGCTGGAGAATGGGTATGTGTGGGGATACTGACTGTGTGCAGGGACATTGGAGGTGGAAGCGGGATGTCAACCAATGGGACAGAGTCAGCCCCCAACAACCCCACCTGTGCCTCACAATGGCCACCATCATCATCAATGTCTGATGAGACACTGGCATCAAGTTGTGAGGGGGACACACTCCCACCCCCATGGTCACCTGTGAGGGGAAGACAACATGACTACATTAATTCCTGCACTATAATGGTTGATGATCCACACACATCCATGCGCACAGGCATGCACACACACACACACACACACACACACACACACACACACACACACACACACACACACACACACGTGAGGTGTCACAAAGGAATTATACAGACCACACCTTCTGACTGATGCCATGCACAGCACACAATCAGGCCACAACAGGCACACTCTGGACTGGCCCCAACAACATGCACTGCAGCTATGTCCACTTAATGTTGCTAGTACTGTACACCTGTGAGATATATGATAAGTCGGAGTATGTGATGGACCTTCACCTAACACACAGTGCACCCATGTACACGATAGTAATGTACCCCTGTATAGCACAGTAGCTACACCTATACCAAACTATGTGGGAATATGTTGCAGCTCCTACAAATATGCTACGGTGATTACCAATGTGATGGACTGCAGTGAACCCCCACCGCAAGTGAACATGGAACATACTGTAATATGGTTGCACTTAACAGTTGTGTGCATGGAAAACTGGCAGTCTTTAACATGCTGAGGGTATAGGTGACCCAAAACATTATAGTCCAGACTCACCGGCTACAGGTTGATGTTTCCCAGACTCACCAGAAGTACCTATGGAGTTGTGGGGGAGAGTTATTGATAGCACACACACATATGGCAATGGTACAGGATAACATGTGCATTTATCAACATGTACAGTACAAGCTGTGATACTACCCAAATTGCTGACATTCACAATATGTGTGTACGTGTCCATTACAAATCCCCAACCATAGATGCTGATTGACCTGACATGCATACAAGTATGCAGAGGATGCCGCGATGAATGCTACAGTATTGATATGATGACTACTGGAGGCTTACCTGGATGCTCCTCGGCTGTGGACACTGTGCCACTCACCTCCACGACATATGTACTGATGCTTTCCTATGAGCTGGTCGCTGATACCAGGTTTTCCCAGTTTCATACATAATTCTCATGGGTGACCTCAGTGTGGCATGCAAGGCACTCATGGACTCCACATTGCTCAGACTGCTACACAAGTGCAAGTCATGCTCCACACACACACACACACACACACACACACACACACACACACACACACACACACACACACACACACACCCTCAACTTGGTGTGTGACATGAGGTGGCCTTGCTGGCAGCTCAGACATGTGTCCCACACAATCAGCCTATGCTGCACATACATCCTTGGGATACAGCCTGTGTCCCTGTTGGACTGGGGCATCGGGTGCAGACTTGCATACACATAGGCTAACATCTGACCTAGGCATATGGCTGCTCAGGGCCCATAGTCTAGTAACGTGATATGGCACCTGGATTAGCAGATATGGCCTGAGTGGTGTGACAGACTGTGTTGTTATGTGTCCACACCCACCACTACCATCAACTGCTGGGTGCCCCCTATGGGAAGCATGTTAGTAGCATGTCATCCAGCCTACATCTGAAAAATAGGTGAGTGATACTACAAGTGCATGTGGACATTCCAGCAACATTTGTGCTACACAATAATTGAGAGCAGTGCATATGTGGTGCAGTGTGTCCTCCTCGGAGCTGTCTGACATCTGCAGTATCCGGATGTTTGCAGAATGTGTACATGTGCCTCATAGATGTAGGCCCCCTGCAAAATAAATATGTATTGCCAGACACCGGTTGGACAATACATGATGGTTGTCCCCAGAGTTTGGGGAATTTATCTGTGACATGGCAGACCCCTGGGAACACAGTAATGGTAGAAGAATATCTGGTACTGTATCCATTCACTTACATTGTATGCTCAAAATGTATGCACTGTTGCTGAACCAGAGCCAGTGCCCCCCCCTCCACTACTAGTACCTATAACCTGCTGTCCTGCTGAAAGGGGTCATCAGGTATGCTAGCCATAGGTGTCAGGCAATGAGATGCAGGTGTGAAATACACAATGACTTAGCCAGAGTACCTCATTAATGGTAAGGGACTCCTGTACAGTCTTTGAGCTAAGCCTGTATGACATTCACAGACTGAGGGGGGATCACTGACAGTACATGATGTCATATGCCACCTGTATCCACCAGTTCTTGCTGTCAGTATTGTACAACAGGCAACATACTTATCAGTCATATGTAAGCTGACCATTGCTGGGGTGATTTAGGGGCTAGAGCTGTGATCTATGTCTCTACAGACAGAGCTATAAGGAATGGCCATAGACAGGTGCTGGACATAGACTAACAGCAACATGTCAGTCCAGGCAATGTTGTTGAGACCTACAGTTTAAATTCTTATTCCCCATGACTGCATCCCCCATATGCATTCCATTACATGCTTCATTCAATGACATACCTGCTATAGTGACAGCACTATGAGTGAATAAATCCAGTTGTACTATCCTAGTGAATCGCAGTATTTCTTCATGAATAAAGGTTCAGACCTATTTACAATAGGCAGCAGCTTGCCTTTTGTAGGTAATGCTCATGAACAGGTGATTGCATGTGCACCAGTCTGTGACTTCCACTTGCTAATTGCATCCAGAACAGCTGGGTTGCCTTTCCATTAGCCAATGGCATGGCTACACAGTGCTATAATTAAGGTCTTCATGTAGGCCTTGCCCCTTTTCCTGGCCTGTGAGGAGGACATTATTGAGGTGTTGGAGCAATAGCTTTACAGAGGGTAGGTAGAAATACTGCCCACTATTTGGATTGCTGTGTTGTGTTGACAGTTTTCCATGCTGTGTCTGGCCATTGTTAACAGGCTTTCAGATTCTGTAGCAGTGTACTGTTGAACAATGTGTGTTGGGGTCAGTAAGGGGACAAGGCAGATGTGAGTATCATGCATCCTTTTTATCTGAATATGCATGTTGCTACAGTTGATGCTGTTCTATCAGCTGTGTATGTTTGTAGGGGGAGACTGTGACACATGTCCCTTTCACATGAGCACCCCCTCCAAACCTTGATGCATGTGTGTCGTGTGGATATTCTATTCTAGGTGTTTGGCAGGGTCTATATTATATTGTCACAAGCTGACAATATTGAATCTGATATTGTCAGCACGACAATATCGAAAGCGAAGAATATCGGCCAGGTAAACAGAAATCTCCGTAGGGGGAGATTTCCATTTACCTCAATGTAGTGCGGTCTTGGAGTTGGTATATTTAAGTAGCGGGGGGTGTGGGGGGAGCCTACACCCTTTAGTTTTTTTTTTTTGTTCTTTTTTGTTTTTTTTCTACTTGTTCAATATTTTACTGCATCGATCAATTGTGCTCGACATTTATTACTTCGATGCAGTAAAATTTCGACGAGGTAATATAAACGCATTTGGTAGGTATGATAGGTCTGTAGCAGGTAGCTGGACATACTGCTTCATGTGTAGCAGGCCACAACTGCTGCATTCTGGTCAGGAGTCAGACTAAGGATTGTGAAGACTTAGGGGGACAGCAAGCTGTTACTGTCAGTGAAGGAGCATTGTCAGCTGTTGTGTCACAGCATGGCCTGGCTGAGGGTACCCATAATAGTCCAGGTGAAGCATGTGCCTCTGGTACATATGTTACATAATAGTGCCATCCAGGGAGTGTTAGGCAACATTTACAACGCATATTCATAATTGTGAAATATGCCCCACCCTGCAGGCCTTTAATGTACTACTGCGGGTGGCAGTGTGTGCGGTGGGAGCAACCTGTTTTGCTGGACATTACATGACTGAGTTATTCCTATGTTGCATTGACATGCATGTAGTTGTTGTGCCACTGACTGGGCTGTGGGTCAGGATTGTGGGTGTCCAGATGTGACACATGCTAGGAATATAATAGACAGATGATATATAATATATTAATAATATATATTATATATTCATAATTATATATATATATATATATATATATATATATATATATATATATATATATATATATATGGGTCTACTTCATATGATCGACACTCATTTCACTGACACCAGAACACCGAAAGCTCAAAACACCAACTCATTTGATCAAAACTCATAACACTGACACATGAAAGTCAAAGCATTATGCCCTTTCCCCACTGTAGCATGACCCTGGAGTTAGAATAAATAGTTAGGGGGGTGGGGGGGCACAGCCCACACATTATTTAGATAAATATCGTCATTTCTGTTATAAGTATCCATGTGTATGTTTAAAATTCATAATGTATGTGGGGGCGGAGCCATAAGTAGGGGGAACAACTGTGTTCATTCAGCAACAGTTTGTGCATTTGTCAGCTTTACCTGATATTGTAGGCCACCTGTACATCCAGTAGCATTTATTTGTCTATGTACTTGTTTGTTGTCTGTGTCAGAGGCCCAAGTTAGGGTTGCTACTTTTTCAAATTGCCAAAATGGGACATTTTTGGTAAAAATATCAGATTTTGTGGGGTCAAACATACCCACAGCCAGTACAAAGGACAGAACTTCAGTTTTTTGCCTAAATAATAGCTTATTCTTGTAGAATTTTAGTTGCTTATTCTGTTTCTTCAAACATTTAGGTTTTTCAGATACAGAATAACTTGTTTTATGCAACTATTACATAAAATATAGGAAATATGTTTGCCCTAACATCTTAGCACATTTGCCATCATTCAATTTCTTTGCAGGACACAACTGCCCAAAGAGGGTCTGTCCTTCGCAAAGTGGGACAGGTGGTCACCCTAGCCCAAGTACACTGTGATTTGTCCCGGTATATATAGGAGTAGTGTGTCACTGGCAATCAGGATATGTTTGTAAAAACACTACTTGATCTCCAGAGCTATGTTGGCCTACTAGTGTAATGCAATATGTTGCAGTTGACAAGGTCCTGGGTGTAATGCTTGGCAGTGGTGTCTATCTTCCCTAATGTTACATGACTGTACTGTATGATTTATTTCCAAAGCAGTCCTAATCCCCTACAGCTGATTTTGCCTAATGGTACGTTGTTCTGACTATAATAGACAGGTTCCTGGGTTCAAGACTTGCCAGCGCTGATTATTTTGTTGCTGGACAGAACAGTGCCTGAATAAGATAGAGTGATTAAAGCAGTTTTAAGTGGGTTTGTCTGGTTTTGCACAATGTGCTGCAATGCCAATTGGTGGTTAGATCCGTTTAGCTTCGCTTAGTGTTGCTTATCTCCAGTTAAGCCTGAGCTAAGAAAAAAGGGATGATAGGAAATTGGTGAAATGGGAGCAAGCAGGGGGAAAAACATTATGAAAGGCTGCTAGGGATGTGCAGGACAGGTGTAGGAAAGGACCATAGCTCTCCATTTCAATTTAGAATTTAGATCCACACACCCCACAGGGAGGGGTGTGGGTGACATAACTTTGTTGAGTAATTCATGAGGAAATTGATTAATGTCAGTGTATGTGGAGGTGAAATGGAGAGCTATGTATGAGATGAAATTTCTTTGGGGGGGCAGATGACAATTTCTTTCTTTTTAAGGTGAGAGTGGGATATTGGGGAATGGTTGTAGGTATCTTTGGAGGGGTAAGTTGGGTAGGAGAGGTTGCTTTTGCATACAGAGAATCCAGACAAGAGAGCAGATGGGCAGAGTATGACACATGAGGGGGGGTAGACACCTTGGACGGGGAGGGTGATTGGGAATCAGAGGACCATGTGGCCCCAGATGGAAACAGTGGGACTGAGGTCCCCACCCATGGGCAGTCACCACTGCCCCTTCACAGCCCTGAAAGTGGCTGTGCTGGGAGCTGGGTGCAGTGACAAGCCTGTCCCTTGAGGTTCACTAGTCTGTAGTCTATTTGGCACAGGCAGTCATCCAAACCCCGCTGGATGACCCTGCACACCATACCTTAGAACTGATGTCGGGTGACAGGGTCCTCTCTGTGCCCGCACCCAGGAGTGGGACAAGCCCCATCCTCTCTGGTGGTTCCACCCGAGGGTGGTGCAGGACCAGCAGAGGAGGCAGCTCAAGGTTGGGTCCCAGACATGCTGGGAACTGGTGCTATGGTCAGATGAGGCAGGGCAGGCAGATCAGATGAGATCGGACTACTTAAACATGCTATAGTGCTGAGATTTGTCAAAGTGTATTGGTTAGTCATGAACAAAACATTTCAACATTAGTTATAACAGCATGCATGGGTGTTACAATTGACTCAGAACAATCATATTGAAAAAAGATTGCATATCAAATGGAACACATGCATAAATGGAATAACAGTCATTATTGTAACAGCAAGTCAGTAACAGTTATGGCAACACGCCACCTACAGTGGAATTGGAACAAGGTATGGTAGTATGCAACCATTGAAATATATGAACAATAATACAACAGAAATCCCAACATTAGGTTTTGAAAACAACATACCCATAGTATATGAATAATAGTTAATGATGCAGATAAGGGTGGGGGGAGAAAAAACAGTCCATTGCCAGCTGTATAGGCTATATTTTTCACAATAGTACTGCCCAATACTCTACAGGTCTGCCCTTACTTTACATCTACCTGTGGCCTATAGCTTCTGTAGCACATACTTACCTGTTAAGCTGTTGGCCTAGAATGGTATGGGGCAAGCTGTGAGAACTCTAGGTACATAACTAAAGGGGACTCGTACATGTCAGGGTTACATATATGACTAACAAGGTATACCCTGCACTGTTGGTGTGTGTGTGCTACTGCATACTTCAACTAGATTTATATCTATGCCCAAGGTTATTTGCAACAGTGATCACTAGCCGTGACAGCGTGACACTTGAGAGACATGTATTGGGAAGAGTGCATGGTGTATATACCTATCCTGCTGTTATTTGTAGGCATGGGGTTGGAGACTAGTACATTTGTACACAGTTTATTAGTATAGCCTTCATACAGCTAATACAAACATTTATTTACCTGTAAGTCCTGTGGAGAAAATATCTGTTAACACTACCTGACTGTTTCTACAAATAGTCAGGATTACTTGTGTGTAATTATAAACATAACTTAATACCAGTCCCTGGATTCAAACCATGGTCTGTGTGTGCAAAAATGAAAAATATATCTATTTTGTATCACACTGAGCTACTAAGCCACTGCTATTGGCTACTTTACTGATTTATGCCTAAAATGCACTTGGTTACAGTGTCTGACCTTTTAATATAAGTAGAGTGTCACAGAAGACAGTAGTGATGGGCTCATATTACATTATCAAAGAATAATGTAATTGAACCATCAAAACTTCAAAATGGCAGCATTTAGAAGCTTGTATGTGAGGGGATGAGCCCCCCACACCCCCCACTAAATATATATCCCAACACCGAGATTGCACTACAGTGAGGAAAGGGCAAATATTCCAATCCTCACTGTACTGCGATCCCACACTGTGATCTTCGAAATGCAGCCATTTTGAAGTTTTGATGGTTCGATTACATTATCTTTCAATAATGTAATAGGAACCCGTAGTGACGGTTGAACATACATGCATGAGATTCATGCATGATAGATAGTTAGTGAACTGTGTATTAATACTTTGAATGCAGGTGTGCACATTTAACCCCGAGTTGATGTGAATATGTGTGATATGTACAGACCATAGCAGGGTGCTGGGTTGCATACCAGACCTATATACATTCACACATCATATATTTGCAGTCTTCACATATTACACTCTCATACTTGCCTGCATCAGAGTACCTACATTCAGGACTACATATAGCTGAAATGCAAAGGTTAACATAGGACAATGCTGCAGGGAACATATTATAATACATTACTATTCAAGGTTCAGATCTTAGTGCAGAACATATATCAGATTTAATTGTATCTTATTTTACAACTCCACATCTACAGTTTAGCATAACAGTTGGTTATCAGCCAAACCTCACTCAATTTATGGTCTCATAGCCATATTTGCTGTGTAACACCTGTACAATTGTATTTCTTTAACAAAAGGCCAGAATAAACACAACAGTTTTTTGAAGTAACATTTATTGAGAGTGACATGACACAGTGGTTTATTACATTCAAAATTCTAAATTCAGTTGTACTGCATATCCTGTAGATGATGAATGAATGTCATTTATTACCTTCACAGTAGCAACCACAGTGTACTTTATTACCAGATCCTTAATATTCATATTGTATATATTTATGTTATTCCTACGCAGTATTACTACAGTATTGGCTTTCTTTCATCAATTGTAGCTTGTTTGCTGCCTTCATCTGTATTGCACAGTACCTGACATTACTCACTTGTATCAATATGGGTTTAACAACACATTTCTCAGTACATTCAGAACATACTATACCTACTGGCAGTAGAAAATTACACTTTCTTATTTATTGTACTATATATTGCAAGATAGATCTGTGCTTACCACACTCTCAGCGCAGTTTTGCCAGATGCCCAACATGGGCCTCAATGTTACAAGCCCTATCCTCTGCATCTGTGGGGGGAAAACACACCATTATGCATACCTGTCTATCAGAGATTCATACTACAATTTGATAAATCACCAGCTGCTATACTTACAAACTTCTGAGGCATTCTGGGCCTGAGCATTTTTGGATCCACTGGGCCAAGAACACCCCCTTCCTCCACTTTAGGTTATCATAATGATGATGGACCTGCTCACCAGTATGGGGGGATTCCAGTGGCATTGCTAAGCTCATGTGCCAGATGGTCCCAGGCTTCAGACTTTTATTCTAAGCCCTGGTACTGATACTGCAGCAGTCTGTGATCATGGTTCTTATCAAGTAGCCCAGCCATGACCCTGGACTCCAACATGCCCCAGTGCTGTACCCAAAATGCACTCCCTCTCCAGCACCTGCCATAGTTCCTGCATGGATCAAACTCTAACAGGTTCTGCCTGTATTCCTGCCTGTGTGGTTTAAATAAGGCCATTTTCCTACTCTTTGCCACCATTGGACCATTTTTAAAAATGCTAAGCACAGCCCAGCAGTGCACAAACCTTCTAAGCTTACTTGAGCAGTGCTTAAAGTGGCAAATGATTAGGAGTGCTTAGCAGTGCACAAATCTGCTTAGCTCAGCTGAGGACTGCTTAGAAGGGGACTGCTTAGCAATGCTCAAACTGGCTAAGCGGAGCTAAGTGCTGCTAAGTATATCTCAGATAGGACCTGCTTAAGTATTGCTTGGCTTGGCTTAGCAGTGCTTAGCAAAAACTTAGCTGAGGCAAACATGATTTTTCATTTAAAAAACATAGATATTAATTACTCATTATTGATACATTATTATTAAGTGTATGCATTTTATTTTACATGACCTCTCCCTATGTGCTTTCATTACTTGCCTTGGGGTATGACTGTACTGTATCAGGCACTTGTGTTTAAATGGTGGTTTTCTCCACTGACACTGGGATTCTGGACCAGCTACACTACCCTTGTTAACAAATATTAATAACTACATAAATAAATAAAATAAAAATTAATATAAAAATGCGTTTCCCATGTAAAAGCTAAATGGTTTGTTGGGGTATTCAAACAATGCACCTACTGCATATGAAGCCATGACTCTTACCACTCAGCTAACATGGTTGCGAAGATTTCAGCTATACATTTCTATATAGCTTCTCAATACATTTAAGCACTGCCGTGCAAAGCGCTGCTCCATGCAAACCCACTGAGCTATGTTTAAACTTAAAAAAAAAAAAAAAAAAAACAAATACATATAATAGGGGAAGCCAATCTGGTGGTCCTCTGCCATAAACAAACTTTGCAACAAAAGGAAGAAACTGTTGCAGAAAAGAGGAAAATCCCAGGATGCAAAAAACTCCCTTACCAGCCTCAGTAAGAAGCTGAGATCCCTTATAAAATCCTCCAAAGCTAGTTATGAAAATAAAGTTGCCAAAGATTCCAAAGGCAACCACAAGGCATTCTATAACTATGCCAAGAATCTAAATGGCAATGGTCAGATCTGCTCTGAGCTACAACAGAATGGCATTAAATATACTGATCCCAAGGATATTGCCAATATCCTGGCAGATCAATTCAGTGCCAGCTTCACCCCCCTCTCACCCCCTAAACAGCCCATCTCAATACCGGAAGATTGCCAAATTCTGGTAATAATGGCCACACAGGTAAAAAATGCACTCTCCAAAGCTAAGAATACAGCATCCATGAGACCAGATGACATCCCAGGCTGTGTATTACATGAACTACAAAATGAACTGGCACCTCACCTAAGTAAGTCCAAAACCTCCTCCTGCACGAATGGCTGGTGCACGGCTTAAGAAACCAAACCAAAGTTAAAAAAGAAAAGCCAGCACTAAACTTCTGGAATCAGGCAATCTTCATTTGATGTCCAAATTCAAGACAGCAACATAACATAACCGTACACCAACATGGTTGTACCGGTTTCGGTAAATCCTTCATCAGCAACCAAACTTGATGTACAAAATAAAGACAAAAAATAACTTCCTGTCTTGCAACTTATATAAACTTCATATAGGAAGCATGGAGTGCCCTCTAGTGCATCAATAAAATAGTGCACTAGTTCAAAAATACATGAAATGTGTTACAAATGAACCCAGTTGTCCCAATTATATAAATGAGTATATAAACCCAAATATAGCAACAAAAATATAACAACAACTATATGAATTGGATGCCTCAAAAATGATCATTCAAGCCAGGGGAAAATAGAGCCCCTAGTTTGATTATCCACATTTTCTCTTTATAAGTGAGCTTATCATGTAGAACATGAGATTGTACATGTCTGTCCTTGATGTGATCAATGACCATAAAACAAAAATTACCCATAGGGTGTTTAGAAATGTGTTTATATAATGAACTGGACCCCTTTTTGTTTTTAATATCACTAAGATGTTCTCCTATCCTAACTTTGAAAGGACGGGAAGTTTGTCCAACACAGAAAGCTCGACAATTGCACTGGGCCAAATAAATCACCCAAGATGTACTGCAATTGGCAAAACATAATATATCATAAACTTGTGGACAATTTTGTGAAGAAAAAGTCCAACATTTCAACACCCTAGGGCAGTAGGTACAATGACCACATGGATAGCATCCAAAAACAGGGCCTGTAAGAAGGTGAGCTTAAGTAATGGAACATGTACCTCTGTAATAAACCTTCTTGTAATGACTAAAAAGACTAAAAAGAGAGCCCAAAGACCGCCCTTTCCAAAATGAATAATGACACCGGTCCCCTACATATTTCTCTAAGACATTATCCAATTTTAACAGATACCAATACTTACGGATAATGTTCATGAATCCCACTGTATTCTTCCCATAAGTTGTAACCAATCTAAGCAAATCAGACTTGACATGATCTCGATTTTGATAGACTAATAAATCAGTTCTGTCTTGCTGATTTCCAAAACGATTGGCCCTCGTGATGTCACCCCCTACATAACCTCTACTTTTAAACCTGGTGATAAGATCCCTCCTGTGATGGTCATATGTGGAGGAACTGGAACACATCCTTCTAACATGAAGGAATTGGGACTTGGGGATGATCTTGATGACATGTTGGGGGTGGAAACTAGTGGCATGTAATAAGGTATTGAACTGAGAAAATTTTCTAAATATCTCACTCTCAAGAGTGTTGGTGTCCATTCTTTTTACCAAAACATCCAAAAACATAATTTCAGATCTAGAAAATGTCAACTTAAACTCAATCCTCCATATATTGCCATTTAGATACTCAAGGAATTCAAAAAGGAATTCCTCACTAGCTCTCCACACCATCCAGCAGTCATCAAGATACCTCCTCCAAATATCCATCTCGTTAATATAGATATTGTGACTGATGTCATAAATTACCTGGTGCTCCACATACACCATAAATAAGTCTGCATAAATGGGGGCAAAAGAAGCCCCCATAGCAGTGCCCTTTATCTGCCAAAAACATCTGTCCTTAAAAAAGAACACATTGTGAATCAGGACCCATTCAGTCATGCATACCAAGAGGGTATTAAAACCAGGCTTATAGATATTAACCTTATCCAACCAATATTGCAGGGCCAAAAGTCCTGCCTAATGGGGAATACTGGTATATAGGGAGGTGACATCCAATGTGCATAAAATCCAATGGGACTCTAGTTGGGTCTCAGAGATAATGGATAGGAACTGTGTAGTATCTTGAATTCTAGAACGTATATGTGCTAAAAGTGGTTTTAGATATAATGTGAGGAATTCAGAAAGGGATTCCGTAAGGGAACGCCTGCCTGATATGATCAGTCTCCTGCGTGGCCTTATGGGGTCTTTGTGGATCTTCGGGAGAAAATAGATATATTGCCTGCTAGGAAATTCAACCTTGAGTTGATGACACACTTCATCATTAATAATGCCCTCCTCTGTAGCCAAATCCAAAAATTTGTCGACATCCTTTTTAAATTGCAAAGTGGGATCCACCTGCATTTCCTGATAATGATTATGGTTAGATAACTGACGATCAGCTTCAGCTTCATAGTCCCCCAGATCCTGGACCACCACTGCTCCACCCTTGTCCACTGAAAGAACAAGAATGTCTTTGTTGTTAATCAGTTTCTCCAAACACATTCTCTGATCTTTGTTCAGATTATCTTTAAGCTTGTCCTGTTTATGTAAATACAAATGTAAATCCTTGAGGACAGCATTTTCAAACGTTTGGACAATGGGTTGCATAAGTGGCCTGAACCTGGAGGCACGGAAGCAAAATTCCCTAACCTCAGAGGCATCATGATCAATCCCATGAAAAAAGCATTTCAAATTCAAATTTTGACAAAATTTAACCACATCTTCAGCAAAACAATGTTCTTGGACAAAAAAACCCATGGACAAAACTTAGTCCTTTATTCAATATATTAACTTGTTGGTCATCCAATACCACTGAGGAAATATTATGCACATTATTAACATTAGATACTAAATCCTGGTCATCTGTTGAAGGATGTCCCCCAGCCCATCTGGGTTTGTGATGCTTCCTCCCCCCTCATCTCTGGGACTTGTGCCTAAAGGGGTCTTTCCGATAAAGCCTCTTTCCAGATTATTCCTCTTGAAGACAGGAGAAATACTAATATGAGCATCCTCCCATTCAGTATTGGAGGATGAGTCATCATCAGATGGCATAGACTCCCTGCTCCTTTTCTTCAGAATAGATTTAGGCCAAGTAGCTCTCATTCTCTTAGATGAATCTATAGGCATATCAAATTTGACCCTAGGTCGCAAATCAAATGGATTCCCCCTGTCATAGTCCCCCACATCCCTATTAAATTTTTTGACCTTCCTATCCTTCAAGCCTAAATCCAAAGTTGCCAATTCCTTGTCAAGTTTTCCAATATTATCTTTATAGCAAGGAAGTGCAGAAAACACCTCCACAGTTTTACTAATCTGCGATACATTGGCAATTTGCTGTTCAACCTTCCTCTCATAAAAACTACTCAAAAGATCAACAAAAGTCATAGAAACATTTTGTTGGGCCTCGGCCCATTGTGTGAGAAGACATTCGTCCGGTTCAGCCACCATGGGTTGAATCAAGTCCCCTAGGAACTATTTTTCTACATTGATAAGCCCGAAATAATTTTAAATGCCAAACATTTTTACGAAGAGAAATGAGGTCCTAGGTCAATTTAGCAAAAGCTAAATTGCAATCTTGAATAAGATCCTGGACACCTGGAACAACATCCCCTGAACCCGAAGCTAGGCCAAAAATACCCAGATCCTCAGAGTCTGAAACCAAACCTTTAATTAAATTTGCTAATTCCATCCCTGGCCAAAAATGAACACAAATTCAGTATCAAATATAAAGATATATGTAACAAATGTGAAAATGATAGGTTCCACACTGAATATATTACATAAACAAATGGTTGGACAATCAGTATGCTAAATGCATAATTCATGTAACCAACCTTAAATCTTAAATACGCTCCAAATTAGGTGAAACCATATGGCCCCCTTATTATTATACTTCAAAAACCACAAGGGAACCATATATAATCACAGATATCAAAAATATCAAAACTCAAGGCCCCAACAGAATACTATTATAGCCAACAAGCTTATAAAAAAGCCTGAATTGAGCCTACAAAAAGCTCACACTACGTAATCAAAAAGGGGCCATATATATATGCATATTGAATCCCAAATATAAAAAAAACATATGAGTGTCCTTGGCCAGTGGTGAAAAAGCAAAAAAACAAAAAAATTTAAATAAATTAAATATGTTCAGAAGGGCTGTCCTGGTGTCCGGAATAATGAAATAAAAATTGTCCAAATCTGCTAATAATAAACCAAAAAAATGTTTTGGATGGACCAAATAAACCCTGCAGAACTGATTTATTAGTCCAAATCAGCAAGATAGAACTGATTTATTAGTCTATCAAAATCGGGATCATGTCAAGTCTGATTTGCTTAGATTGGTTACAACTTATGGGAGGAATACAGTGGGATTCATGAACATTATCCGTAAGTATTGGTATCTGTTAAAATCGGATAATGTCTTAGAAAAATATGTAGGGGACCGGTGTCATTATTCATTTTGGAAAGGGCGGTCTTTGGGCTCTCTTTTTAGTCTTTTTAGTCATTACAAGAAGGTTTATTACAGAGATACATGTTCCATTACTCAAGCTCACCTTCTTACAGGCCCTGTTTTTGGATGCTATCCATGTGGTCATTGTACCTACTGCCCTAGGGTGTTGAAATGTTGGACTTTTTCTTCACAAAATTGTCCACAAGTTTATGATATATTATGTTTTGCCAATTGCAGTACATCTTGGGTGATTTATTTGGCCCAGTGCAATTGTCGAGCTTTCTATGTTGGACAAACTTCCCGTCCTTTTAAAGTTAGGATAGGGGAACATCTTAGTGATATTAAAAACAAAAAGGGGTCCAGTTCATTATATAAACACATTTCTAAACACCCTATGGGCAATTTTTGTTTTATGGGCATTGATCACATCAAGGACAGACATGTACAATCTCATGTTCTACATGATAAGCTTACTTATAAAGAGAAAATGTGGCTCATCAAACTAGGGGCTCTATTTTCCCCTGGCTTGAATGATCATTTTTGAGGCATCCAATTCATATAGTTGTTGTTATATTTTTGTTGCTATATTTGGGTTTATATACTCATTTATATAATTGGGACAACTGGGTTCATTTGTAACACATTTCATCTATTTTTGAACTAGTGCACTATTTTATTGATGCACTAGAGGGCGATCCATCCTTCCTATATGAAGTTTATATAAGTTGCAAGACAGGAAGTTAGTTTTTGTCTTTATTTTGTACATCAAGTTTGGTTGCTGATGAAGGATTTACTGAAACCGGTACAACCATGTTGGTGTACGGTTAAGTTATGTTGCTGTCTTGAATTTGGACATTAAATGAAGATTGCCTGATTCCAGGAGTTTAGTGCTGGCTTTCCTTTTTTAACCCCACCTGAGTGTCATGTTTAATCATAGCTTCACCTCAGGCTTTGTGCCCACTGAATGGAGCACAGCTACAGTTATCTCACTCCACAAGGGGAGATCCACCTTGGATCCTGGGAACTACCGCCCTATCAGTCTGACGATCCTGATCTACAAGGCCATGGAACATATTATCATGGAACTTATAAACAAAGACATTGGCAACCTTCAAACACTGGACCCCACCCAGTTTGGGTTTGTAATGGGCCAATCTTGTCTCCTGAACCTGATTGATTTCTTCAAATTAGTCTCCAGAGCCGTGGACGGGGGTAAGTCAGTCCACACAACCTATCTGGACCTCGCCAAGGCCTTTGACACTATCCCCCACTCTGGAATCATAGATAGACTTACTAAGCTGGGCATTAATCCCTACATCACTCGATGGGTTGCCAACTGGCTTACTGGCAGAACACACACTGTAAAAGTAGCTGACTCCAAATCCAGCTCCAGACAAGTGACAAGTAGAGTACCTCAGGGTTCAGTCCTGGGACCGTTCTTGTTTGGCATCTACTTCTCTGAAGTACAGGCCAACACTAAGGGGCTCTGGCTAACAAAGTTCACAGATGACTGCAAACTGGGAGCCATTATTGAATCCCCAAATGATGCGGATAATCTACAAAAGGGCCTTATAGAAACAGATGCTTCGTGCCAGAGCCATGGGCTCAAGCTCAATGCCAAGAAATGTATAGTTATCCCCTTTGGGAAAAACATGTACCCATGAATTACCACATAGATGTCAGTACACTAAACAACAAAAGTGTGATAAGAGACTTAGTGACACATGTGGAGAGTGATCTCACCTTTGATACCCACATTGCCACAACAGTCAGAAAATCCTTCTATGTTGCACATGTCATCACTAAGGGCTTTTCATCCAGAACAAAGGAGGTCATTGTCCCACTGTACTCATCCCTTATTAGACCCATTAGAAAATACAATACCTCTCAAGACATCTGCAACAACTGGAAAGGCCGCAGAAATACCTCACTAAAAGTATCACAGGCCTAAAGCAGATGCCCTATGCTGACCGCATTAAAAAACTCCAGCTATACTCTGTCACATATTGTCTACTCAGAGGCAATCTCTGCTTAACATACAAGGCCATGTCAAACCCAGAGCTGTTGGGCATGCTACACTTAAAGAAATCCCAATCCCTCAGAGCCACACACTCCAGGGATCTAAACCTTGTCATCACAATAAACAAAACATGCTGGAGGGAAAGGTTCCTTACCCAGAGACTCCCCATATTCTGTAAAGACTGTCCATACATGTCAAGCCGAGGGCCTCTTTGGCTCTCTTCAAAAGGAACCTTAACGATTGGATGGGAGAAAGGAAATTCACCCCGGGGATCATGTCAGTCGCCCTGCTAGACAGGGGTCCAGGGAAGTAAATAGTGTGGGAAGAAATAACCAGGGAATTGTTATGGCTAGGATTGTATAGGCCCTAGGGCTGATAGCCTAGTACCAACCTATGAACCTATGAACCTAATTACCATTCTGTACAGCACTCTGACAGTACATGGGGTGTGTCTACATTTTCAGAATGGGCAGGAACACACAAATATTATTCATTTTAGTGCCGTACGGCACTTTGAAACTGCAGGATGTGTGTTGTGGACACTTTTACACACCCCCTGTGTGACATATAACATTTACTTGTGTCCGAGGACACTTTATTTGAATTATTTAGTGATGTACAGCATTTGGCAATGTAGGGAGTGTGTTACGGATACTGTAACACACCCCTATGTGACATTACACTTAAAATGATTAAATAAGTGTTCAAGGACACTTTCTTTATTGTTTTACTGCTGTACAGCACTTTGAGAGTGCAGGGGGCATGTTACAGATCTGCGAGCACTGTAACACACCCCCTAGCACTCATTCAGTATCCGTGTACATGGCTCCCCCTCAATAGTATGCCTTCATTAATATGCAAGTTGTTCTGGTGAGAGGGAGATGCAGACACAGGCACCATTCTCTCCATGTAGGAATAACGCTATTCCTTCATAGAGTTTATTAAATCTTGGGGCTATGCACTGTTTGTCAGATTGTCTTTGCTTACTCATAAATATAAACCATTGGTATTTGTATACTGTACATTGTTTTGTTACATTATTACGTAATCCAGACCAAGCCTGCAACTGGCCATTGTTTAATCAGTCTTCTACCCTAGTAAACAAATTTAATTCAATAAATAAAATAAAACCTATTTGGCAGAAATATTAATGGATTTTTTCATATGGGCACTGCTATTTTTGGAGTTATTTTGCAGGTTTGAAATAAAAGTATCACTATCATTGTATCCCTGTCTATCAGGTATCCTAAGTGGGTTATATTCATTAACCAAAATTCTACAACTTCCCTATTAGGTAGCTGCCTTCTGGTCACCCATGATATTGCTTCATTTACTATGTCCCACATTTTTCTTAAGGATGTACATCTCCATTTGATATGTAGGTACCCTGCTTCTTGTGTCTGCTAATGCCAGCATGCTGAAATGTGTGACCAACCATGCTGAAATAGCCTAAGAGGAGAGCGATGACACAAACGAATTAGATTAAACATTGTGAAGCACAGCTTCTTGTAGATATTCTTAGCTGAGTGTAATTTTATTACACTATTCCATAATTCCATATTCAAAGGCAAATGTAGCATTTTTCTCCAATTCTCTGTGGTCATGTCTAAACACTTAATCTGGATGATTTCCTTATCCTTGTAAAAATAGCTTATTTTCACACCCCTTCTATAATATTCACTGTTAATTGACTACTTCTTCAGTCACCCAAGAAGTTGGCTCATTTCCACCTTACCTTGAAATTTATGGACTTGCAATGCCTCCCTCAATTGTAAGTATTGCCACCACTTGAACTTCTGCTTTGAGAAACTAGATCTCAGATCAGTATAGCACTGCTTTGTATTGTTCTTTAGATCTTACATGTGTATTACAATTTTTTCCCTTTAACTGCTCAACTTATCCAAAAAACTGGACAGCCACTTACTGAAACCTCATCAGTTCCCCAAATCTGTTTCTAGTAGAGCCCTTCCAACTTGATCTCCTTCCATTTCCATGCCATAGTTCCTAAGTTTCTGCCCATTATTCCCAGCCACTGGAAGAAATGGGTGGGAAGTCCCTATTGTCATACTGCTGAAGATCCCATTTATTATTAGAGATTTCTTTCTGAGGTACAGCTATTAGAGACTGCAAATGTGTGAGCTGAGCATCATGATTTGTTGTAACATTCCTGATATGTGTTATATCCATGATAACACTGTAAAAAAGTTTTGATAAAACTTCTAGAATTTCTTTAATTTGCTTTTTATCTTTTGCAATGTTTTCAGACATCACCACCATCTTGGTTTACATCATGTTGCCATTGTCAATGCAAAAACAAAGTTAACAAATCATAAAAACTAGGTTAGACAATAAAAGAACTCCTCCAAATCAACTGATTATGCTCCTACTACATTCTGCAAGATGATAGTTCCTTTTGAGTACGTTTGCTTTTCTGGGTAGTTTTAATTTCTGAAAAAGGACAGGAGTACAAGTGTCTCACTGAAAACCTTATGCCATGCGTGCATGCCAGTGTGCTTCCATCATTTTAAATATGAAAGTTACTGGAAGTGAAATAGAAACTGCAAACTGGCAATTGATAATACTTTGCTGTTCTTAACTCCAGAAGGTGTTCAATTGTCAGAGGAATAGGGTGGAGAAGGGTCCATGTAAATGTGTTATTCTTACTGAAAAGAAATTTTAATTGCTGTCACAAGCTCTGGATTTTTTGGTGGAGGAGGACTATAAAATAACTACTGCTAAATAAGTTAGTATAAAAAAGACAGAAGGAGAGTCTGAGAAAGACTAAAAAATAAAAAAAAAGGATAGATGATGTTACTATTTGCTATTTAAATGTAAATGGCTTCACGTCCCATTTGGGAATAATATTAGTTTCTAAATAGGTAATTCTCTTTAATTTTATGTATTAGATCTATTAAGTGTTATACTTAATACAGAAGACCAGTTGCAAGACTTGGAAGCTGTTGTGAGACAGAAAACAATATGGACAACAAGGGAAGAAGAGTGTTCAGGGGTTTGTCCTTTTGTGTAAATGTCTACAGTACATGACTTTTGGTGTGAAGTTGGCATAATGGTTAAGGTGTTTAACTCACAGACACAAGGTGCAGGGTTTGATTCTCACATGGGGTAATTAGCTAAGTTTAAAATTACCCACAAGGGCAGTTAGTCTAGTACTGATTTATATTTGACCATGGTGTGACCTGGGAGGCATGTGATTTTAGATGCACTTTGTAAGGGAAGAATAATGAGACTGGTGTGCATTTATGAACAGACATCCACTGCAGGTCAACAAGCATTGCCAACATGGTTAAAATATTTTACTTGTTGATTTGTACATAAATTTGGGTCTGGAATTTCAATATGAACTTGAGACATCAACAGCTAAAAGTAGGTGCAGGTGTAAAAGAATGGGGTGGTATTTGTAAGTTATGCTATTTTTGTTTGAATGATGGATAAGTGGTGGGATACTCTTGTTTTTCATAGACATTAGATTTCACATGAGTGAACATTTGGATTTGTGACAATGTTTGAAAATGTGAAATGATTGGTGGTGTTCATTGAAAGTTAAGTATACATTTCTGAATGTACAATATAATAAGCAGGTATAGCTAACACGGAAGCAGGAGTATGGTAAGAAGGGGTTATTGAAGGAGGTGCAAAGAAGGAACACAGAAAAGGACAGTGATTTTTTATGGCAACAATGGCATGTAGGAAAGTATAGACAAGAAGAAATTAGTCCATTGCTGAGAGTTCAGTAAAAGAAAATAATATATAATGGAGTCCTTGATTCTACAAGGACATTTTTTTCTTCATAAAAGAAACTTGTGGCTTCTGTTCTTTCCTTCTTTCTTACAATGTATATTTCAGATATGGGTGCATATTATGGTATTATTTATTGGACTCTCAATTTTGCTACAAGTTGGAAAGGAATTTATCCCTCTATCTATAGCAGTTGCTGAATTTTGTGAAGTTTTAGGTATTTTGCAGGTTGATTATGTTACTTGTTCTGATGGTATAGGTTATGATTACTAAGCACCTTTGTCTAGTGTCCAAAAGACTGGTTTGGTTACTGTACTGAATGAATGGTGTGGTAAAGGTATATGTGTCTGTGAAGAGTTATTAACTGTTACTAAATATGTCTGGAAAAGGGGGATAGACTTTGCCTGGATCATTACAGACTGGTTGCTATGCATTACAATGATTACAAATTGGTTAAGAACATCTTACAGATGACATTGACTTCTGTGATAGATAGCTTGTTACTAGAGGAGTTTTATGGTGTTAAAGGTTAGTATGTTAGGTTGTCTTTGCTTATAGTTAGAAAAGTCATAGATGTAACTCTGTAGATGAATAAGACATAAAGGTTATACTTTGTGATATCAAAATGAGGTTTGATATTGTTATTTCTGTGAGATGGTGGGAGGTGTATAGATGCTAAGTTTCTGAGGATATATTTATTCATTTTTTAAAAGGGCATATAAGGTTACTCACTTTGACTGTTTAATAATTGGCTACTTTGGTAGGAAAGTTCAAACACAGCACAAACTGAAACCAGGATGTCCATTAAGTGCTCAGCAGTTTGCTTTTTTGAGCAATGGGATCATTCATTGGATGATGGAGAAAACAGGTACTGGGAAATGTATGTTAGAGAATACTGTTTGCTTTTCTGTTATTGTTTTCTTATGCTGATGACATTATATCGTCTACTAAGTTCAAAAGAATTAGAAGTGGGGATTGCTGTGTTATAGGCTGAATTAGGTAATATAGGCCTTTCTTTAACTAAAGATAAATATAAAGATTTTCATTAGTATGGACTGTTGGTGACACAGCTTTCATGGATTAGGGGCTTAAAATATTAGTTATACAGCCTGTTGAATTTGATTCTGCGTTTTCTGTCTTGAAAGAAAGAATGCAAAATCTAACTGTATTCTAAAGTCATGGACTCCATTTAAAATTTCATTTTGTAAGATTTATATACTTATTGCATTTATCTTAGAATTGTTTACTTACTGGACAATGTTTTACAGTTGGCCAATAGCAAAACATATGTTAACGATATTTCTTTCCTTCTTTCTTTTGGGAATATTCAATAATAAACCCAGTTAAAGGGGTATTTGCAATCATTATAAAAAGCAGGTTTGAAGTTGGTCAATCCTATTCTTAATTTCTTTCTCTACAATTGCATTTTGTATCAAAGAAAGGGTGATATAACATTATTCCTCTGTTTTGTAATGTTTTAACAGCGAACTATACTGATGTTTGGGTATCTGATTCCAAAGGAAAACAAAGAAGGTTATTTCATGTACTATGTGTAGAAACAAAGCTATGGTCAGGGATTATAGTATGGTATTACTACATATTTTAAGAATGAGCTGATGTTGCTTAGTAGAAAAGAAATTGTATTTACAGACATCAGGCCAGAACAGATACCAACACACTGAAAAAAAACAAAAAAAAAATTAGGTAGGGAATACATTTAACTAGCCCCCCTATAGAAAGAGAAATGAAACACAAAGACAGGAAAGGTAGTGCTTAATTCCAGGATAGTTACTGTGGACATTTCCTTTTGTATTATATACAGATAGATGATTTAATTTTGATATGTGATCTGACAGTCTTTTCTAAAGAAGTGCCTATTGTAATAATGATATGTTATTTTACATTATCTTTAATACAAGCTGTTAAACTTAATTAGATCATTTTTAGTATTTTATGGTTGATAAGGACAGGCAGATGCAAGAAATCATCAGACAATACTGACGTATTGCAGAGAGTAAAGTAATACTGTAATTAGGGCAGGGTGGGTGCTACGTTTGCCCCAGGATGAAGTTATTAGGAGCATGAGTTACACCATTGAAGAGTTGTCAGTCATTCCATGCTGCAATGATTGGGGAGAGATGGGCAAAGGCTGCCAGCCTAGTCAAATAGAATTTGCTATATAATTCAGGCATTTGTAAATAAATGTAAAATACAGGCATGTTTTTTTTTTACTAATTTTTTTTATTATTTCAAATAAGAGGTCTTAAGAAACATTACATGAAATAAAGATAAATAAGATATTTACAATTCTAAAACATTACTAACTTCAAACCATTATATAACTATTTACATTGATGTCTATGCAAATAACATTGAAATTCTATATTATATAAAGTTAGAAACATAAGATGATATATCTTCTTCAAACTTTTCAAAGTATTTCCAGTACTTTCATCCAAGAGTAATAGTAAGAAGTAGATCTTTTAGTTCTTTTCTTCATTGTTAATATTTCCATGTGAGCAACTGTTGTTGTTAAATTCTCAAATTCCTTGAAAGTAGGAAAAGCCTAATGTTTCTAGTGTATAGTTATGATTTTACATGAAATTGCCAATAGTGACCATAGAATTTTAGTGTCTTTTTTTGGTACACAGTTTGGAATAGGAGAGTTGAATAAAATTAAAGACTTTATTAATTGAAAATTTTCATTATAAACAGTCTGAAAAAAATAGTTAATGGATTTCCAGTACATATTGAAACATATACATTCATAAAAACATGCTGCCAATCTGCTTTTATCTTGGTATGGCATCTCCAACATTGATCTTCAATAGAATACATTTTGGCTAACCTATGCAGTGTATAGAAACTTCTGCATAGATATCTCCAAGTGAATAATTGCCAGTATTTTGATAATGTAGAAAATTTGGAAGATTTTAGAATATTACTTTTTTTCTTCTTCAATTGGAGGATGGTTGTTTATTTTGTTTGTTTGTGTCTTTCGGCTTTTCCTGGTTAGGGGTCGCCACAGCGGAACTCTGGTCCGCTAATGATTGACAGTAGATTTTTACGTACTGGCTTGCCGGGCCTAACACACAACCTTCAACGAAGGAACACCCAGTATAATAATCCCAGTATGATTTTTCATGATTTTTTTTGTTTTTTTTTAACAATTTTATAGATATTAGACAAATAACCTGTACCCTGATAAGGCTGTTTTGTGATAAGAATAAGGTATTCAATGAGTTTTGGAGCTTCATGTCTAACTGAAGGTTGCATTTGTTCTATTTTATTTATAAGAAAATGCCTTAGATTTTGTAAAAACAACCAATTGTCGTTATTTATATTATAGTTATAAATTATCTGTTCATTTGTTAGAATTTTCCCTTTCTCTATAAGTTGATGCCAAAAGAGTAATGTTTCTTTGTTAAGTATATTTATTTTAGATATTTGGAATGTATCTAGAATATTTGTTGTAAAAGCTATAGGGAAAATAAGAAAAATCCAAGAATTAATATTTGGTATTTTGTTTATATATGTTTTGAACACTGAAAGTGTAGAGCTTAGATAGTTTGATGGCAATTTATTAATATTATCCCTTTTCCCTAAAAAATAATCTTTTAACATCCATATAAGGGATGATGATACTACTGTTACGTTGTCTTGTATGTGATTATAACTGATTTCTATGTAAATCTGCTCATGGGCTTGTTTCCATATAGGTGTGTATGAATTATTTAACCATAGTGTTATGTTTTTAATAACAGATGAGGTAATATATAAATTAATATCTGGTAAATTAATTCCACCATCTTCCCAATCTGGTAAATGTTTATTTAAGGCTATACAGGGTTTATTTGGATACCATAGAAAATTTAAAATTAGTTTATTGTATCTTTGAATAATATATTTGGGAGGTGGCAATGAAAAATTTTGTATTAAGTATAATATTTGGGAAATGTGATTATTTTAATAAGAGATAATCTGTCTGCTGTTGAAAAGATATATTTATTCCAGTAACCAATTGTTTGTTCTATTTTATCTAGTATTTTATTATAGTTAAATATTAGAGAATCTGTTAATTCATTGAGTAAATTTATTCCCAGATATAATAATTTACTTTATGTTACTATATATTTGGAAAATCTTTTGTTTATATTATTTTTTTTTTTACAATCACAGGGCATAATTTTAGTTTTGTTTTCATTAAATTTTAAGTCTGAAATATTTTGAAATTTATTCATGGAGTTAAATAGAGCATTCAAAGGCTCATTTGTATCTGAGAGAGTTAATAGTATGTCATAAGCAAAGAGTTGGATTTTAAGGTTTAACATTTTATTAATACAAATGCCATTTATGTTATTGTTTGATCTGATTTGATTTGCAAAGGGTTCTATGAGTAATGCAAATAACAATCCCTTTTTGATTGTTATTGGGCCTGATCTATGCGATCCTAGTTTAACATATGCAGTAGATTTTTCATATAGTATTTGGATAAGATTATTAAAATTAGAAGGAAAGTTATATTCTTTTAAAACTAGTGAAAGAAAGTTCCAGTTAACCAAATCAAAAGCTTTATTAATATCTAATGAGATTACATTTAAATCTAGGACTTTATATTTGCTATAATCTATTAATGTTAGTATTCTTTTAATATTATCTGATGTATTTCTTCCTTTAATAAAACCTGTTTGATCTTTGTGAATTAAGAAAGGAAGAAAGTGTTTGATCCTATCTGTGTATATAGCCATAAACATCTTATAGTCTATATTGAGTAATGATATTGGCCTATATGAGGAACAATGCTTCTCATCTTTATCTGGTTTGATAATTGGGGATATCAATGAATATTTCCAAGAGGTTGGTATATTCAAATCTTTCTTGGCTATATCATATACTTTTAATAATAATGATATGGCTTGATTGGGTATTAATTTATACATTTCTGGTAGCATATTGCCTGGGCCAGGTGCTTTATTTGTCTTAAGCTTTTTAATTTGTGATTTTAATTCTGTCATATTGATTGGTTTGCTTATGTCTATTTGTTCTTGTGTTAATTTAATATGAATATTATTTTCTAAGTATTTTTTTATATCCTTAGTAGGTGTATCTTGTGTGTTTATGGAATTATCAACATTAAATTGGAGTCTGAATGCTTCTAAAATATAATTTAGTTCTGTAACTCTTTTGTTAGTATTAGGAATAAATATTTATTTTATTTGCTTAGATTTAATTTTTTTTGTTCTATTAGTTAAGTATCTCAGGTGTGTTGAATTAGTAGAGTATGAGTTTATTTTTATCTTTTCTAAGTTAATCATAATCTTATGATGTAACAATTCTGTATACTTCTTATTGATTTGTGTAAGTTCTTGAACTTGAGTAGTATTACCCTTTTGTATCTTCAGTTTCAATTTATCTGCTTTGTTTTGTAAGTCTAGCATATCTTTATTCCATAACTTCCTTTTATTTATGTACCAGGATAATATTTTCCCATACGTAATTGCTTTTAATGAATCCCAGACATATATTTCTGAAATACCTTCTGTGTAATTTATTTCTAGAAAGTTTTTGATTGTTGCTTCATAAAATTCTTTGAAATCTGTCAATTTTGTGATATAGGAAGGTATCCTAGTAATGGGATTTGAATAAAATGGTGTAAGTTCTATCTCAAAGACTATGGCATTATGATCAGATAAGGGACAATTTATAATTTTGACTTTGTCAATTTTTGTTATTAGGTCATTGGCAACATATATTCTATCAATTCTAGAGTTAGTTTTATATCTATGAGAATAAAATGTGAAGATTAGTGAGTCTGGTTCTGCAAATTCATTTACATATTTTAAATACAATGTATCAATAAATTTTGATAGTGCTTTAGAGATAGGTTGTTATCTTCTTTTAGATTTAGAATCTGTATCTTTTTCATTCATTATACAGTTGAAGTCTCCTGCTAATATCAGGCTACCCTTAGTTAAATGAATTATCTCTTCAAAGTGCTGTTTAACTGTTTTTAATCCTAGTCCTGGGATCCAATATAGATTTACTAATGTATAGATTCTCTTATTTAATTCTATTGAAGCTAAACAAAACATACCTGATGTATCTTGATGAGTAGTAATTATTTTATGTGTTATAGTTGAGTTGCGAAATAGTATACCTACTCCTCTTTTTTGTTTTGTATTGAGAGTTTATTAGTACTGTGTAATTATTATTTAAGTTGTTTATATCTCTATCTAATAAGTGTGCCTCTTGTAAAAAGACTATTTGTGGTTTATGTAAGTTTATATACTTGAATAGGCTTCTCCTTTTATTACTATTATTTAGACCATTAACATTTATGGATAAACATTTCTTTTCCAAGTTTTGAGTTTGTTTTATGTGTGAGTTTATGTAAATATTGTTTATTCTTAGTTCCATCTTGGATACAGAATACAAAAAGTTTTTCTTGTATGATTTTTGCATGTTTCTGAGTGACACCAAAGTGATAGAATAAAAAAAAAAAAAAAACAAAGAACTTCCAAACTTGTAATTCTTAACCTTAAAAACCATTCCCTATCACTATGAGGTAATATACCTCTTTTTATGGTTAGTGAATCTAACCAAACAAACTTTTTACCCTCACAAATAATATTTGAATCAGTTTCTCTTATCCTCTTAGTTTTTAAATAAAGATAATTGAATAATATATTAAGATAATCTAATCAGCTAAAATATATAAATATATTCTTTACTCTTATCTTATTGTAATTCAATAATACTTATTTCTAATCAGGTTTCAAAAAGGTACAAATATTTAGATTAAGGTAGTATCATTTCAAAATAGTTTAGGGTATTAATAAACATCATGTTAAAACCTATAACTGTATGTTGCAGACATTTGTTGAAAACTATTTACTGACATTACTGTATAATACAATACCATTGTTGTGTAAATGTTTTAGATTACTCAAGTCCGAAACCAGTGTTTAAATTAGTATTTGTAAAGTCATATTGGAATAAAAACATGAATAGTTCTGAAACCACATCATATTTCATGTTTAACATAAACTGAAATGCAATACAATGTACAAGTATATTACTATTTCTTTAGTAGACATTAAATATATTCCTCTGATTGCATTTTTCAGCTTTTCAAAGACAATTCCCATGGCTGGAGACAACAAGATCAAAATTTAGACATCTCCCTTATCCAAGAGACTAATTATAATGTATCAACATTCAGAGGGACTTTGTATAATCAAAAAGACACAGTACAGAGGTAAAACTACAGTGCACTTGACCACATTTTCAAAGCAAACATCTATGTATATCACATATTAACTCTTACAGCTTAGACTGGCACTTAACCAGTGAGTTTATCTGCTGACAATAAGTGTTGGAGATATAAGTTTGGCTTACTTAACACCAGTAATTTAATCTTATGATTGAATAAAAGTTTAGAATTAAACATCCGGAGCTTCTCATTATAGTATTTCAAATGTATACTGGAGAACATATCAAAATAATGGAAGCTGCTAAGATTTAAACTATTATGTATTAAAATGTTACAGGTTAAAATTCCTAACCCACTTTGCAGTAAATCGACAAAATGTATTTAAACTATGGGGTAATACCTTTATTACGTCAGAAAGGTGATTAAGAAGCTTGTTTTTCCTCTAACATCAGAGGATAGCTATGGTGATCCATGCACTGCAAGAGTATTATTTATCCTGGTAATTGCTTTATGACTGTATATAGAAATATTTAATTCAAATAATTAACTGGCATTACAACAATATTTCTCAGAAAAAGTTGTTTTACAGTTAATGACTAGAGAGAACGCATCACTGAGAGGATACACTTATCAAATGTCAAGTGTTTTAGCTATAATATAAGTGTCTCCTCGAATCCCTGATGAATTTACTGCTTACTAAACTTGCAGACTAATATTGGTGTCTTTTCATGTAGTCATATTAGAACATGAAAATACAGGTCTGCTGATCAGGAACAATCAGGCTCTCAGCTGCTAGAAAATGCTATACATTTGTCTGCAGAAAGGTTTGAGAATTACGTTTGCATTGTCAAGCATTTTTGTTTACACTAACAGTAACATGATATACCCACATACACTAGTATTGTGTCATTCTTGATAATGCAAAAAAACAGGTAATATTATAAGAAGGGTGAAGCCACAGCCAGGTAATATAATAAGAAGAGTACAGCCACAGTCATTATTCAGATGAGTAAATGGGAACAGCATGAGCCATCTAAGGATGGATAGCTCGCTGAGTACCTGCCACAATGTATGTTCACAATGCATGGTAACTTAGTAATAAATTAGGGTGTGGGCTAAGCCTCTCCCTCTTCTACTCAAATTAGATTTAATACAATATGTGTGTAGAATACAGATGCTTCGACAAAGTTCAAAGCTATATGGGATATAAATATTGTATAATTGACACATTGGGTTAAATCCACTGTTGTTATGTTACTTATTATAATTGTTTATATAATTATTGCTTCTACTTTCTCTATCTAGTATATTATACTGTTATTTAAATGTTTGATTTGCTAAATGTACATTTAACCTTCTTGTTGCATCTCATTTGTCCACTTGAGGGCATATTTTGGTAGCAGGACATTAGTAGTATTTTGTAGCAGCACCAGTGTGGCAAATGGCAAATTTCCTTAAAATAAACCTGCCTGTTGCTTGACATTTACTAGTTTCTTTAGAGAATTTGTAAAACAGCATTGATTCTATTTGCTGATGATTAATTTCTGCTCTTTAAACTCTGCTGTACAAAACATAGTAAGGGATAGCTAAAATGTCTGGAAAACTAAACTGACAGAAAGACAAGCAGATATATGTCCTTATATATCAAGGTGCTAGAAGACATCAGAAACCATAAGCTGAAAGTGCTTCAAAAAATATATCTGTGTATATTTTGATGAACCTCTTATGTTATTTACGTTTCCTTAGAAGGAATTTAGGTTCCTGTATCTTTAAATGTGAACCTAGCTTATTTCCTGACTAGACGTCAATTATAAAGAGTCAGGGGATGGCGTACACAAGTAAATGCAACAAGCAATAAGTAACTCGAGTTTCTAGTGATGTTTGTGGCTGTTAAAGTGTCTCAAGAACCAAGCGGGAAAAGGTATGTGTTTTTTCTTTTTTCTTTTCCCTTCTCTTACTTCATGACAAACTCATGTAGTGTGCACGCGAGCACTCTAGTTTGTGGAGTAGTGTTCACAACTATCAAACTTTGCATTTTAAACATGCTATGCCTTATTTCTCTACAAAAGAAAAGACAACAGGATATCTAAGCTAGTCACAAGCATATCTCAACTCCAGATGTCCGGAGCCACAACAAACCTGACTTATAGCTTCAAAATATCACTTAAAACATATTTTTCCACTGTACTATATCAATGTGTGCATATGGGTCAAAGGCAGAACATCTTTTAAGATTATTTAAAGTAGTCTTATAATACATCTAAACTGAAATACTTCATTTCAAAAGCAACACAATTCCGCCCAGCATTAGCATTTATCCAAACAGGGACACTTTTAACTTATAAAAAGTAATGCCGTCAGGGATGTAACTGATAATAAGTTATATAGCAGCCATTACTATACCTATTAAGCAATATAACCATATACTGATTAAAGTATTATAAGTTAATGAAGACTTTATAAAAAGAAGAGAAAAATAAAAACAACAAAACATAAAGAGAGAAAATAAATAAATAAATATACAAATAAATAAATAAATAAATACATATTTGAGAACATTATTATGCACTGATTACTCTAAGAATATGAAAATAATAGATGGTTAATAATGAAAAATAGAGTAATGTTTAAATTATGCTTAGTATATTGATGTGATTTGAGATAAATGTATTTAAATTTCTGTTAATTTTGACATTTAAAGTATAATTGAAAACAGTACCTGTTTCGGTGTAACTTGAAGACAGTAAGAACTTTTCTTTTGTTGTTAGTATTATTATTTAGATTTTTACAGAATATAACATATGTAAGATTATTTGTCCTTTAGTTTTTTTTTCTTTTGCTCAACATTTTTCCAATTATTTATTTCAGCATTTCTTTTTGGTGTACTTATTGTCCAGTCCATAGATTATTCATGTGTTAATAATGTTGTTGTTGGCAAGGTATTTTATTGCTGAATCTACTGTTTCAAAGATTTTTATTCCATTTGGTAGAAAAACCTCTCAGTCTTGCTGGGAATAAAAGATGGACTTTCAATTGCTTTTTCTTAATGTTTTTTATTATTGGTAGACATTATTTTCTTTTCTTTTTGAAACCACCTTTGTAGAATAATCATTATCAAATCTTATTAGTGAATCATTGTATTTGATGGGAGAATTTGCCCAAGCATTTCTTAATATAAGATCTTTATCTTGTGTAGAAAAAAGTTTCACAATTATAGATTTCGGCTTGTTCTTACTTGGAGAAGAAATATTTCCAGAAGCTGCTAGTGATCTATGTGCACATTCTATACCATATGAAAGAGCTTCAGGTATTTTTGTTACATCTGGTATCCAGGTGGTAAGAAATTTTATCATATTGTCCCCTTCAGATTTTTCTGGTAGACCATATATTCTAATATTATTTCTTCTTGTTCGATTTTCCATATCATCAAGCTTTTCTAGTAAATATGTGTTCTGTTGAAGTAAGTATTCAGTTTGTTGTTCTTCTATTTGGACTCTAGTGTCAATGTCACTTAATGACTGTTCAATAAATGATATCTGTCCTTTCTGCTGTGTAAACATTTCTTGATGCTGTTCCAGTTGTTGTGAGCACTTTTCTTTAAAAGTATTTATTTTATTGTCCATCTTGTCAATTTTTATTGTAAGTTCCTGTATATTTGTAATGAGAGATTGCAGGTCTTTTTTTGAGAGAAGAGTCTTGTGTTGTATTTCTTAGATGACTCATGCTGTAAAGCTGATATTGGTGCTGATTTTCCAGTAATTAATTTGACAGGAATTATTCAAGTTCTGACAATAAAATTTTTCTTATAGATGCTCAAAGTTATTAGAAATAAGTTAGTAATAAATATTTCTTCAAATTAAATATTATTTTGTAAAATTCCTGTCAGGAATTGTATTGAGGTAAGAGAGGTGAAATGAAGTGCAGCTATCAGTTCAGCATCCTAGCCACACCCCCCAGGCATGTTTTCTTGAGCGTAAAAGAACAATGTGAAATGTGGAACTGCAGAATATGTGACAACATTGCACTCTACTGGCCCAGTGAAGCATGTTGTGACCCTTTCATGTTAGAATTTGGCTCCAGTGCATCTGGATGAAGGTTTCATGCCCATTGTTTTAAGGCTAAAGTTTATGACCAGAATTTACATGTGGATGATGCTTTAATGCTCTGGTTTCTGTTAGAATATACATGTGAATTGTCTTCTATTGTTGTAAGTTTCCGAGCAGGTGTTAGATTGCTAAATAATGCAGTTTGTTTGCCTGGGAAAACCTAAGTGTCAACATGATGCAATTTGGGAGGGGCCCAGCAGACATGCTTGTTAGTAATGTTTAAATACTATTTCTCACAAGAGACTGGGAGCATCTTGATCTTGGATACCTAACTCAGCACTCTGCCTAAGCTCACATGTAAGTTTTAACACTGTGATTTCTTGTAGGAATAGTTAAAGCTAGTAAAGATTAATTATGTATTTTTCTTTGAAATCAGACCTGTCCTACTGTATTATTTTAAGTTTCTGTGTGTTCTCTGAACTCTTAGATATCTCTGTGGTGTAGTAGTTTTGTCTTGTGTTTTAATTATTTATTATTAAATATTTTTTAAACCTTCTACCAGTGGCTGGTTTATGTAGAGATAAATTATGCTTTAGAGTACATTATATATTTATAGAGTTTACTGTCTAAGCCCTTCCAATAAGCTTAGACTGAGCAATCACATTACCACTGGATAATAATATTGCACAGTAATAATTGGACACCCTTTTAAGGGCCTTTTAGTAGCTGATATTATTAGCTGGGTGGTGGCAGGGAGTACTACCATATTGTCTGGGTAAAGGGGCACAGCTGGAGAATCTGTGTCAGCCTTTCCCAGGAGTGTCTGTGAAGTTGCATAAATACTTATCTCAAAGTGTGTGTGTGTGTGTGTGTGTGTGTGTGTGTGTGTGTGTGTGTGTGTGTGTGTGTGTGTGTGTGTGTGATGTGTCAGCTACTGGGCAGTGACACAAAGCACTGGTTGGACAGAGAGGGTACTGAAGGTTTTAGCTTGCACAGCTAGGCTGAGACCTGGACCCTATAGCTGTGCCAGTGGGAGTCTTATTGGGGACCTGGTGAGCAAAGGAGAAACCAGCCCCAGACTGACTGTGATCTCTGTGTGCACGTAAGGGAAATTGTACTTTACTGTGTGTGTATTAGTTATCCTTTCCTCTCTTTGATGAGACAACCTCCCTGGTGTTAGTGGTGAGGATTGAGGCTCCTTGATTGCTGGGCCAGAGCACGGCCATCACAAGTGGTGGCAGGGGTGGGATTGAGGCTCCTTGATTACTGAGCCAGGACATGGTCATCACAAGTGTTTGGCAGTGGTGGGATCTACTTCACATACTAATTGGCTTGTAGTGGTGTGGGGTAGAGTGAATTCCTGTAGCTTATATACAGCAATCTCTAAAAGTGTTTTGTACTCTAAAACAGCCACACAGTGTATACTCAGAGTTCAGATCACAATTGTTTTATTTCTTTTGTTAGCTTAGTGTTAGTCAGGGTGAGCAGGCAGCATGTCAGCAGAAGAGTATGGAAAGCTGACAAGGAGCCAGCTGACGGAGATGTGCCAGGTTAGGGGACTGGTGCATGGAAACCTGACTAAAGCAAACCTGATTGCAGCCTTGGTTACAGCTGCATCAGAAAACAGCAGCCTGGAGGACAATCAGATTGACAATGGAGATACAATATCCTCGGAGAATGGACAGCTCAACCTTTCTGCAGTGGACTTAAAAATCCACTTGGAGCTAAAGAGACTTGAGTTGGAGGCCAGGCATATGGAACTAGAAGCAGCCGAGAAAATGAGGAGTCTACAAGCTGAGGGAAATAAACTGCAGAGGAGGCATGAGAGGGAAATGCTGACTCTTCTCCAGAGTCATGGAGGTAATAGGGAAGGGAGTAACCAGACCCCAGAAGCACGGAAGTTCAGTAAATTTCTTCCACAGTTTAAAGAGGGGGATAATTTTGATAGTTTCATTCATATGTTTGAGCGGGTATGTAAACAGTATGAAGTTGACCAAGGGCTCTGGGTATGGTTCCTGACCCCCTTATTTTATGGTAAAGCTGTAACTTCTTTAACAAAAATGCATGACACTGACTGTTTTGATTATACTGCTGTAAAAAGACACTTGTTGGAATGTTTTAAGCTAACACCTGAAATGCATAGGAAAAAGTTTTCTAAGCATAGACGCAAGGGAGATGAAAATGTATGTGAATATGTTGCTGAACTGAGCACTTATCATAGCTGGGTGAGTGGATGTCAGGTCACCACTTTTGAAGGGCTGGCAGACCTTTTGGTAAGGAAACAAGCCCTTAGCACTTTGCCTGAGGACATGAGGATCTGGTTAGCTGATAGTGTGCTACTTCAGAGGAGTTGGGGAAGGAGGGAGACCTATACCTGGCCAGCAGGGCAGCCCTGCACAGGAAAGGGACCCCTAGTACTGCTCATGAGACTAAAGGAATCCATGGTGGCCAGCACAGACTGCCCCAACAGAATCCGCCAGTAGTAGAGGAAGCCATTAGTCCATGTACACATCCAAGAGCTAGGGTTAAATGTTTCAAATGCAACCAGTGGGGCCATGTGGCATACAGATGTCCATGGAGGCAAGGTGGGGAACCAAAGGTGAGGGAGCCAGTAAGTGGGAAAGACAAAATGCCAGCAGTGGGTTGTCTTGAGACAACAGGGGTATGGAACTACCATCCTGCAGGTGTCCTGAGAGGGAAGGATTTGGATGAGGCAGTACTATGTACTTATGCAGTTACATGCAGTGAGGCTAGGAGATAAGCATGGGGGTCTGGTAGCCTGGGGGAGACACAGACAGACTGCATACTTGCAGCCAGGACTGCTGAGGTGGTTACTTCAGGGAGTGAGCTACGCTGTAGCAGTGAGACTGAATGTGAGCCACAGCTGCTTGTGGGTACTGATGTTCCCTTGGACAGGGTAACTGCAAAGGTAGAGGTGAGTTGTAGTACCCAGGCTGACAGTGAGGCACCGCTGTCAGAGGATGCCAGATTTCTTGTGGAAGTGGAGCTGGGAAGGGTTACAAGGAGAGACTTGAAACAGGCTCAGCTCTCAGACCCTACATTGCAAGGCCTGAGGCAGGTAGCTAGGGAGGCACCTGATTCTCAAGAGAAGGGGGAATCTGTATATTGGAAAAAAGGGTTACTGTACAGAGAGTGGACCCCTGAGGGAGTGCAAGAAGGTGAGAGAGTACAGCAGTTGGTAGTGCCTAGAGCTTACCATCTGGCGCTTCTAGCCATAGCCCATGATGTTCCCTTTGCAGGTCATATGGGCATAAAACGTACAAAGAGGCATATTATGCAAAACTTCTATTGGCCTGGAATTTCCAGAGATGTAACAGGGTACTGCAGGACCTGTGAGCAGTGCCAAAAGGTAGGCAAGGCAGAAGACAAGGTAAGAGCTCCTTTGATGCCTTTGCCTGTGATTGAGGAGCCATTTCAGAGGGTAGCTATGGATATTGTGGGTCCTCTGAGTACCCCAAGTTCCACAAGGAATAAGTATATACTAGTGGTAGTGGATTATGCTACACCATACCCCGAGGCAGTGGGTTTGTCCTCCATTGAGGCAGAGAAGGTGGCAAATGCTTTGTTAGAGATTTTCAGCAGGGTAGGTTTCCCAAAGAAAATACTGTCTGACAGAGGTGCCAATTTTATTTCAGACCTGCTGGCTTGTCTATGGAAGTCCTGTGGGGTGAAGCACATGAAGACCACCCCCTACCATCCCCAGACTAATGGTTCTGTTGAGAGGTTAAACTCTACAATCAAGTTCATGTTACGAGCATTTGCAGATCAGTTGAAGAGGGAGTGGTACAGATATTTGCCCCATCTGTTGTTTGCTTACAGAGAGGTTCCCCAGGAATCCAAAAGTTTTCACCATTTCAGTTGCTGTATGGGCATAGGGTGAAGAGACCTCTAAATTTAATTAAAGATGAGTGGGAAGGTGTGTGTGAGTCTCACAAGGAATCTGTTGTGGCATATGTCCTGATCCTCAGGTCAAGGCTCAGGGAACTCATGGGCCTGGCCCAGGAGAACCTGGCAGAAGCCCAACAACAGAAAAAGGTGTGGTATGACAGGAATGCTCGAGCTAGAGAGTATGCTGTAGGGCAGCAGGTGATGGTTCTCATTCCTGTCAGACACAACAAGTTACAGGCAGCTTTGGAGGGACCCTACAAGGTGGTAAGAAAGGTAAGTGATGTTAACTATATGGTGGAAGTGCTAGGCAGAAGGCAGAGGCATAAATTGTATCATGTTAACATGACAAAACCTTACCATGATAGGGAGGCCCTTGTGCTGAGCATTTGAAGTGGATTTCAGAAGGAGTCTGAGAGAGATCTTGTGACTGATCTCCTCAGTGAGACTCGGGCTGACACCACGGTGGAAGGGGTAGCAATGTTCCATCAGCTATCTCCTACCCAGGTTCAAGAAATCCAAGCAGTGTTGCAGGAATTTGGGGACATATTCACTGGGAAATCAGGGTGCACCCACCTGATGCAGCTCCAGGTGGATACAGGACCCCAATGGCCTATCAGGCAGGCCCCTTATAGGGTGCCTGAGAGAGTCAAACAGACTCTGAGGGAAGAGGTACAGGAGATGTTGGAACTAGGGGTGATTCAAGAGTCCAACAGACCCTGGGCCTCACTAGTGGTGTCGGTGCCAAAGAAGGAAGGCATCACCAGGTTATGTGTGGATTACAGGAAATTAAATAGTCACACAGAGTCAGATGCTTACCCTATGCCTAGGACAGATGAGGCCCTAGAGCAGCTGGGTGGGGCTAAGTATCTTACAACCATTGATCTTACCAAGGGTTACTGGCAGGTGCCCTTGACTCCCAGTGCTAGAGAGAAGTCAGCCTTTGTGACTCCTTTTGGTTTGTATGAGTTCACAAAGATGCCCTTTGGGATGAAGAATGCCTCAGCGACTTTCCAGAGGTTGGTAGATCATATCTTAGCAGGAGCAGGAGGGTTTTCCCTTGCTTACATAGATGATATTGCTATCTACAGCCATTCCTGGCAAGAGCACCTTCAGCATGTCCGGGAGGTGCTGGGCAGACTACAGGGGGCAGGGTTGACCATTAAGCTGAGCCAATGTTAGGTGGGTATGGCAGGGGTCTCCTACCTAGGACATAGAGTGGGGAGTGGTAAGATAAGGCCAGAACCTACCAAAGTGGAAGCCATTCAGGCATGGCCTGCACCTGTTACCAAAAAGCAGGTGAAGGCATTCTTGGGGACAGCAGGGTACTGCTGGAAGTTCATTACCAATTATAGTACCATAGCTGCTCCCCTCACAGACCTGACAAGGAAGAACAGGCCAGATAAGGTAGTGTGGACCCCAGCATGTGAGCAGGCATTTCAGAAGCTTAAGGAAGCTTTGGGAGGACCCCCTGTGTTAGCCAGTCCAGACTACAGCAAAGAATGTGTTGTGCAGGTGGATGCTTCAAACTATGGGGTGAGGGCTGTACTTATCCAGATTTCGTCAGAGGGAGAAGAGCACCCGGTGGTTTATCTCAGTCATAGGCTCCAACCCAGGGAGGAATGCTATGCAGCAGTATAAAAGGAATGTCTAGCCATAGTGTGGGCACTACAAAAACCTCAGCCTTATCTGTATAGAAGAAAATTCACTGTGATGACAGATCACAACCCTCTAACATGGTTAAACAGAGCCAGTCAGCAAAATGCCAAGTTGCAAAGATGGGGTCTGGGGTTGCAAGCATATGATATGTCAGTGCATCACCACAGTGGGAGTAGCAAGGCCAATGCAGATGGGCTGTCAAGACAGGGAATGGAGTGAGGTACACCCAGATAGAGCTAACACTCTCAAGTGATGTTTCTCAAGGAGCACTTGAAAAACTGGCTTGAGTTCACCGGGGGGAAGAGATGTGACGATTGGAGAGAGATGTGTGAAGACTGCCAGCCTAGTCAAATAGAATTTGATATATAATTCTGGCATTTGTAAATAAATGTAAAATCCAGGCATGTTTTCTTGAGTGCAAAAGAACACTGTGAAATGTGGAAATGCAAAATATGTGACAACATTGCACTCTACTGGCCCAGTGAAGCATGTTGTGACCCTTTCATGTTAGAATTCGGCTCCAGTGTGTTTGGATGAAGGTTTCATGCCCACTGTTTTAAGGCTAAAGTTTATAACCAAAATTTACATGTGGATGGTGCTTTACTGCTCTGGTTTCTGTTAGAATATAAATGTGAAATGTCTTCTATTGTTGTAACTTTCTGAGCAGGTTTTAGATTGCTAAATAATGCAGTTTGTTTGCCTGGGAAAACCTAAGTGTCAGCATGATGTAATTTGGGAGGAACCCAGTAGACATGTTTGTTAGTAATGTTTAAATACTATTTGTCACAAGAGACTGGGAGCATTTTGATCTTGGATATCTAACTCAGCACTCTGCCTAAGCTCAAGTGTAAGTTTTAGCACTGTGATTTCTTGTAGGAATAGTTAAAGCTAGTAAAGATTAATTAGGTATTTTTCTTTGAAATCAGACCTGTCTTACTGTATTATTGTAAGTTTCTGTGTGTTCTCTGAACTCTTAGATATCTCTGTGGTGTAGTTGTTTTGTCTTGTGTTTTAATTATTTATTATTAAATATTTTTAAAACCTTCTACCTGTGGCTGGTTTATGTAG